>NW_019944486.1:48086-58090 GCF_002910315.2 Salvelinus sp. IW2-2015 | reverse complement strand
CCAGGAAGCTGACTATTGTTATTGTTTTGGTGAAGATCCTAGTGCAGGGTGAGAACAGGAAACTGACTATGTTATTGTTGTGTAGGTAAGATCCTAGTGCAGGGTGAGAACGGAAGCTGACTATGTTATTGTTTTGGTGAAGATCCTAGTGCAGGGTGAGAACAGGAAGCTGACTATGTTATTGTTTTGGTGAAGATCCTAGTGCAGGGTGAGAACAGGAAGCTGACTATGTATTGTGTAGGTGAAGATCCTAGTGCAGGGTGAGACAGGAAGCTGACTATGTTATTGTGTAGGTGAAGATCCTAGTGCAGGGTGAGAACAGGAAGCTGACTATGTTATTGTTGTGTAGGTGAAGATCCTAGTGCAGGGTGAGAACAGGAAGCTGACTATGTTATTGTGTAGGTGAAGATCCTAGTGCAGGGTGAGAACAGGAAGCTGACTATGTTATTGTTGTGTAGTGAAGATCCCAGTGCAGGGTGAGAACAGGAAGCTGACTATGTTATTGTTGTTGGTGAAGATCCTAGTGCAGGGTGAGAACAGGAAGCTGACTATGTTATTGTGTAGGTGAAGTCCTAGTGCAGGGTGAGAACAGGAAGCTGACTATGTTATTGTTGTGTAGGTGAAGATCCTAGTGCAGGGTGAGAACAGGAAGCTGACTATGTTATTGTTGTAGGTGAAGATCCTAGTGCAGGGTGAGAACAGGAAGCTGACTATGTTATTGTTGGTAGGTGAAGATCCTAGTGCAGGGTGAGAACAGGAAGCGACTATGTTATTGTTGTTGGTGGAAGATCCTAGTGCAGGGTGAGAAACAGGAAGCTGACTATGTTATTGTTTGTGTAGGTGAAGATCCTAGTGCAGGGTGAGAACAGGGAAGCTGACTATGTTATTTGTTTGTGTAGTGAAGATCCTAGTGCAGGGGTGAGAACAGGAACTGACTATGTTATTGTAGGGTGAAGATTGCTAGTGCAGGGTGAGAACAGGAAGCTGACTATGTTATTGTTGTGTAGGTGAAGATCCTGGTGCAGGGTGAGAACAGGAAGCTGACTATGTTATTGTTTAGGTGAAGATCCTGGTGCAGGGTGAGAACAGGAAGCTGACTATGTTATTGTTTAGGTGAAGATCCTGGTGCAGGGTGAGAACAGGAAGCTGCATGCAGCGTTGGTGGGGAACCTGAAGAGCGCTGTGACGGCCTCCTTCCTTATGCTGCCTGAGAGCTTCTCTGAAGAGGACCTGTTCCTGCAGATTGCTGGGCTCTCCTACGCCGGTGACTAGACTTTAGTTACATTTTGAATTATTTAGGGGCAGCTTACCATTTACTTCATTTTAAATAAACAGAAACAAACACCTATCACTGAAAGTAAAACCTTTTTTAAAGTAGCTGCTATCTGCAATGTTTTTTTTTTCATCTTTCTCCCTAAGCTGTTGACTAGTGTAACATTACTAAAGCTATGCTTCCCAGTCAAAATGTTRAGTTTTTGTTAGTTTTAGTGTTCGGCAGGTTATTTTTTTCTTCAGCTGTTTGAGCTGTTTTGTTTTAATTGAGGCAAGCTGAAAGTTCATTGGCTGAAGTCTCCTCCCCTTCTTCAGTGATTGGTCAACAGTAGGGATTCTTCAATTAAGTGTTTTTGTTGTCATTCAACTACAAGTTTTCATGTACATTTTTTCACTTGAGAAATACCGCATCTTAGTTTAGATGTTAAATTGCGCAACTAAGACCTCAGCAAAAACGTAAACAAGAAATATGTAATTAATGTTGATCTTTGATTTAATTCTGACTATTTTGAAGAAATATTATGGCTATGTTGTTGTACGGCGTATGAAGCGGGACAAAGAGTAGTATTTTTTTCTGGTTTTCCAAGGAAATGTCTTTATAAGGGACTAAGCGAGGCACAGACGTTTGTGTCACCTAACTAGTAGGACCAAACCCAAGCTAGTATGCAAACGCTTTAATTCTAGGCCCGTGTTGCATCCCAATTAACCACCCTTGAACACTTCATTTATATGCATTTAAAAATGRTGGAAACTCCCTCCACGCAATGCTTACACCAATCATATGCTTTTAAATCCATGACAGGGAGTGAAAAACGCACACATGGTGAGAAGGGTGGAGAATATTGGTTATTAGTCTACTGTTCTGCTGGTTGGTTGTGAAACTGTTTGTTGTCCCTCCCCCCAAGGGGATTTCAGGATGGTGATTGGAGAAGACCGGTCCAAGGTGGCTAACATTGTCAAGGAAAACGTCCAACACTTCCGCATCCTGTACAACAATATTCTGCAAGAGTGTCCACAGGTGGTGTACAAGCCGCACCAGGGGAAACTAGAGGTGAGAAGTGCGTGTGTGTGTGTGTGTGTACACTAGCCTCAGCAGGGGAGGCAGGAGGTGAGAAACACAGGTCTGGCCTCCATCCCAATTGTGTTCATAGGATAATGTGTATACATTCTATATCAGGGCTCTCTAACACTCTTCCTGGAGAGATACCCTCCTGTAGGTTTTAACTCCAACCCTGTTCCTGGAGAGATACCCTACTGTAGGTTTTAACTCCAACCCTGTTCCTGGAGAGATACCCTACTGTAGGTTTTAACTCCAACCCTGTTCCTGGAGAGATACCCTCCTGTAGGTTTTAACTCTAACCCTGTTCCTGGAGAGATACCCTCCTGTAGGTTTTAACTCTAACCTTGTTCCTGGAGAGATACCCTCCTGTAGGTTTTAACTCCAACCCTGTTCCTGGAGAGATACCCTCCTGTAGGTGTGTTGTAGTTGAATAAGTCTGGAGGGTCAGTTTGTCCAGCTGATGCCCCTCCCTAGGACCCTAACCAGCTGACGCCCCTCCCCAGGACCCCTAACAAGAGCTGATCGCTTCTCCTAGGACCCTAACCAGTGATGCCCCTCTCACAGGACCCTAACCAACTTTTGTAAAAAAGCTGATGCCCCGGTCATCCCGAGAACCACTAACACAGCATGCACTGCACACCTCTCTTACCAGCGACCCAATAACGAGATGAGATCGCCTGCCTCTCGGCTCCTAGAGATCGGCCAAAGGCCAGCTGATGCAACATCCCCCGTACAGAGACCCTCCTAATCCTCAGCGACCTGCATACCGCCCTGCTATCGCGTACACAGGTTACCCCTAACAACAAGCACTACCTATAACATAGCTCGATCTTGCGCGCCCTCAACCCAGCCAAGTAACGACCCTAACCTAAGACATCGCTCATCTAGACGAACTCCTCACTCCAGGCACTCTAAACCACAAAGCCCTCGACGGCCCTGCCTAACCTCCCCAGGACCGCTAGTATGAAGACACACGCCAGGCTAGATGCCCTCCTCTAAGGCTATATCCGAGCCGCATAACAAGATCTGACGACTGGACGTCACATTCACACCACAACTGGACTCCTACACCAGCTTTGTACGCCAATACCCACTCAGCGACACCCTCGAACATCAACGCCTGGTATGATGCCCTCCACCAGGAACACACTCACAACGACTGCATTGCTTCCGCACAACCGCCTCACTCACCAGACGGTGAGCCCCTAACTACAGGGTACAGCTGGATGCCCCTCACCCAGGACGTATAACACACTATGTCTGGTACCGCCCAACCTCCGCACCCGGAGCTGCTAATCGGTATATACCAGGACCAACACCTAAACCAGCTGCGGACTTAGACCCACCTCCTATGATCCTCACCACCGATTGAATCGACGCTCGCCTTACCCGGCTAAAGGACACTAAAACTCAGCTGACTGCCTACCTCGCCCAGGACCTACCAGCGCTCCCACTAGGCACATCAAGCTGACGCGCCTAGGGTAATACACTCCACTCCTAGAGATAACGACTACGCTTCTCTCCCCCGTTGTCACCACTCCAATATCATGACAGCTCGATTCGCACCTGGGCTCACAGTGACAACATAAAACCAGACCTAACAGCTGAACGCCGCACTTCTCCCACCATACGACTGCTACCGTCCCCAGGACCCTAACTTAGACATGACGGCACTCTGCAACCTTCGCAATCCACTCCGTGACGACACCTAATCCCTAACGAGCGTACAGAACTGACGCCCCTACCTCTACAGGAACCTAACTGTTCAGCTAGACCGCTTCATCTCCAGCGAGCTTGATTCACCGTGATAGTCAAAGCTCGATGGCCCCTCCCCTCTTCAACGGCAACACTACACCATACGCCATAGGCGACCACCTGAGTAATCCAGATAGAATCTGTCACTCTCCCCTCCCGAGACTCACCAGAGACCCTATGCCAGCTGACGGGCTTACCGCTGCCCTTAAGGTACACCTAACCAGCACTGCACGATATCTCCACCTTATGGCACCCATAACCATAGCTGAACCTGCTCTATACTGGTAGTAACACTCCTCAGAACCTAACAGACTGCACGCAGCCTTTCCATCACCCAGGAACCATATCGTAACCAGCTGATGCCTGCACATGCGCTCAACAGAGACATTACACTACAGCACTGACCTGCTTCTCTCACACGGGCACACCCATAAACAGCTGAACCGACCTGTCCTCCAGGACCACGCCTAACCAGCTGTAGATAACGCCCCTAACACCCAGCGTACCCTAACACAAGCTTGTACACCGCACCCTCCCACGGCAACTCTAACCAAACGGGAACGCCCCTCTGCTCACGTGAAGCGATAAAAAGCTGACCACACTACACTCCCCAAGGACCCCTAATACACAGGCACCACTAACCCAGCTGACGCTCTCGCCTCCAACCAGCGACCCTACACCAGATGACGCCCCTCCCCAGGACCCCTAACAGACCCGCTCCCACTGCCTCCTCCCACGGGACTACCAGCCTGAGCCTCCCGAGGACCGCCTAAAACACAGGCATGACTGCCCCTCCAGGAAGCACCTAACCAGCTGACAGCTTCCCCCAAGGACCACAGCTGACCCCCCGCCCCTACCAGGACCCTCAAACCAGCTGACGCTTCTCCCCACAATGTGTACCATAACAGAATCGACGACATTACTCGACCCGGCGTAGCTAGCGTGTAATAACACTCCCTAGCCTTCTCTACACAAAGCGGCGACCATCAACGCTTAACCATGCTGATCGGCCCACCCCAAGGACTTAATACCACCTAACCAGCTGACCTCTCCCGCAGGACCCCTAACGTGTGTGTGTTCTAGGTGTGTAATATGCTGTGTGTAAATCTCGCAGGTGGATAAGAGTCCAGAGGGTCAGTTTGTCCAGCTGATGGCCCTCCCCAGGACCCTGCAGCAGAGGATCACACGACTGGTGGACCCGCCAGGGAAGAACAGGGACGTGGAGGAGATACTACTACAGGTGGCCCAGGACCCAGACTGTGGTTCTGTGGTGCAGCAAGGTATGTAGTCCAGTGGCTAAGGAGGTGGACCTGTAGCCAAAGGTTGCCGGTTCGAATCCTGGACAAGGCGATGAAACAAGAGGTGAATCGATCTGACCGCTGGTACTGCTAAACCCAGACCAATGATGTACAGTTGAAKYSGRARKTTWMMWWMMMYTYAGKTSGRRGYMWKWAAAMYYSKTTTTYMAMCMACTCCACAAATTACTTGTTAACAAACTATAGTTTTGGCAAGTCAGTTAGGACATCTACTTTGTGCATGACACAAGTCATTTTCACATACCACTAAWAGGTGAGAACAGTATTTTTTTTGTGAACAAATGTTTMATTTTGTCATTATAATAAGGTTGGTAGCAACACGTGGAAATCGTTGTGAAAATCTGTTGCAGCTCAAGTCGACTACAAAACCCACAATGCAATGCTCTCKCTATGGGCTGGCTAGCTAGCTATGATCAATGGCTCATTCGAGAGAAGACAACCTCCCGCGCTATGACAACGGCCGGTATTAAATCTGACTTGTATGATAGACGTTTTTTGCGATCTAAAAAGTCCTATTCCTATAAACTTCCTATTGACTTGAGATTCAACAGACTATTTTTTTCTGTCAATTCTGCATTGATATCAATGTGAGGATACTCTTTCACTCCAGTCAGCACTCTTGAGGTTTATTGCGATGCTACCCTCCATACCGGACAAATTTCTGCCTGATTGAACTGCAATAGCTCCGATACACATGAAAAGACCCAGGGAATCGATGGAACATCTGCTCAGAGATAAACAAAAAAACAATATAACATTCAAAGTGGGTGAATGTTTACTTTTAATAAATGCATGCTTTTCAAAATATGTTTTACAACGGTAAAGGGAGGACCAAGATGGGGGTGCGGTGGCTTCAAAACAATGCCCCCTACCAGTCATCTAGTGTGTGTGTGTGTGTGTGTGTGTGTGTATAAATCATTGACCCAGACTCATCTCTTTCCTTCTGTTTCTTTTCTACAGGGATGTCGTCAATAGTGAAGTCTTCAAGCATAACTCAGACTGCCAAAGGAATCGCCACGGCTGGTAAAAAAAAAAAAAAAAGATTAGTTTGCCTCTATTATATATTTAACTCATTGAGGATATCAACACACAGGGCAGATGTACAGGTTTACCTGACTGTGTTCTCCATCATACAGGACTGCTGAAGTCGCTGTCCTATAGCACCAAGAAGCTCCAGAAGATGTGGAAGGGCTGGAGAATGAAGACACCCTGATCCTCCCAGTTATATTTAAGCAATAAGGTCTGAGGGGGTGTGGTATATGGCCAATATACCACGGCTAAGGGCTGTTTCGTTCGTACGTAGGCGCAACGCGGAGTACCTGGGACACAGCCCTTAAAAGAACCGTGGTATATTGGCCATATGACTGTATCACAAACCCCCGAGGTGCCTTATTGCTTAAATATAACTAGTTACCAATGTAATTTAGAGCAGTAAAAATAAATGTTTTGTCATACCCGTGGTATACGGTCTGATATACCACGGCTTTCAGCCAATCAGCATTCAGGGTTCGAACCACCCAGTTTATTAATGGTTATATACTGTACAGTCCCTTTCTGCTGAACTGAAATACCAACCTGTTCCCCTTGGGGTCATTGTTCCAAGAGGATGCAACRTCACAGAACGTTTTAGATTGAAATGTGTTGTGTTCAACATATATACGATACTCTTGTCATGCACAATAGGGAATTGTTACATTTTTATCTGCTGCGTTGTGAATGTTTCACCTAACTGAATACAACCCAGTTACACAAAGAGGTCCTTTTTAAAATGAATCCCTGTTTCCCTGCACCTGTCCTAATCTACATATAGGGTCTGTCTATAGGGTCTGTTTGACATTTTTTAAATCGGCCATTACCTKGGGTGTATTCATTCCGCCAAACCAAACTTTTTAAGTTGCAGACGTTTTGTCAAACAGAACAAAACCGGGAGTGCTGAGCGATTTTTAACTGAAATTTTGTTGGAGGCGGCTTATGGTAGACAAATTAACATTCAATTCTATGGCAACAGTGCCGGGTGAGCATTCTTGCAATCAGCACGCTCCCTCAACTTGACATCTTGTGGCATTGTGTTGTGACAAAACGGCACATTTTTAAACGTGGCCTTTTTTTGTCTCCAGCACAAGGTGCACCTGTGTAATGATCATGCCGTTTAATCCGTTTCTTGATATGCCACACCTGTCAGGTGGAATGCATAATCTTGCTCACTAACAAATTTGTGCAGAAAAAATTKAGAGAAATAAGCTTTTTGTGCATTTCAGGGATATTTTACTTCAGCTCAAGAAACATGGGACCAACACTTTACATGTTGCGTTTATATTTTTGTTCAGTGTACAACGTAAAGTCCGCTTCGGGTCATCTCTATAGAGCTGTCTGTCTTGACAGAATCACTAAGTCCTCTCATCTCTATAGAGCATGCGTTGTCTGACAGAATCACTAAGTCATTCATCTCTAAGAGCTTGCTGTCTGACAGAATCACTAAAGTCCTCTCATCTCTATAGAGCTGCTGTCTGATCAGAATCACTAAGTCCTCTCATCTCTATAGAGCTGCTGTCTGCAGAATCACTATCAGTCTCTCATCTCTATAGAGCTGCTGTCTGACAGAATCACTAAGTCCTCTCATCTCTATAGAGGCTGCTGTCTGTCTGACAGAATCACTAAGTCTCTCATCTCTTATAGAGCTGCTGTCTGACAGAATCACAAAAGTCTCTCATCTCTATAGAGCTGCTGTCTGACAGAATGCACTAAGTCACTCATCTCTATGAGCTGCTGTCTGACAGAATCACTAAGTCCTCTCATCTCTATAGAGCTGTGTGTCCTGACAGAATCACTAAGTCCTCATCTCTATAAGCTGGTGCCTGACAGAATCACTAAGTCCTCTCATCTCTATAGAGCTGGTGTCTCGCTGTCTGACAGAATCACTAAGTCATCTCATCTCTATAGAGCTGGTGCCTGACAGAATCACTAAGTCCTCTCATCTCTATAGAGCTGCTGTCTGTCAGAATCACTAAGTCATCTCATCTCTATAGAGCTGGTGCTATGTTATCTGACAGAATCACTATTTTTAGTAGTTTTCAAAGTAAATAAGGCATACTGTTATGACCACTGGATACCAAACTATCAATCGTCTTGGATCATGTATTTTTCAGGTAGAGATACCTAGCAAAGCAGCTGCTCTCTATCACAGTGTTCTTCTGTCTCTCCATGTCTGCACCACAACAGACCAGACAGTAGGCGTGCAATGGATTATGGTCATGTACACTGAACAAAAATATAAACGCAACATGTAAAGTGTTGGTCCCATGTTTCTTGAGCTGAAGTAAAATATCCCTGAAATGCACAAAAAGCTTATTTCTCTAATTTTTTCTGCACAAATTTGTTAGTGAGCAAGATTATGCATTCCACCTGACAGGGTGTGGCATATCAAGAAACGGATTAAACGGCATGATCATTACACAGGTGCACCTTGTGCTGGAGACAAAAAAAGGCCACGTTTAAAAATGTGCCGTTTTGTCACAACACAATGCCACAAGATGTCAAGTTGAGGGAGCGTGCTGATTGCAAGAATGCTCACCCGGCACTGTTGCCATAGAATTGAATGTTAATTTGTCTACCATAGCCGCCTCCAACAAAATTTAGTTAAATCGCTCAGCACTCCGCTGGTTTTGTTCTGTTTGACAAAACGTCTGCAACTTAAAAGTTTGGTTTGCGGAATGAATACACCCCAGGTAAATGGCCGATTTAAAAATGTCAAACAGACCCTATAGACAGACCCTATATGTAGATTAGGACAGGTGCAGGGAAACAGGGATTCATTTTAAAAAGGACCTCTTTGTGTAACTGGGTTGTATTCAGTTAGGTGAAACATTCACAACCAGCAGAATAAAAATGTAACAATTCCCTATTGTGCATGACAAGAGTATCGTATATATGTTGAACACAACACATTTCAATCTAAACGTTCTGTGACGTTGCATCCTCTTGGAACAATGACCCCAAGGGAACAGGTTGGTATTTCAGTTCAGCAGAAAGGGACTGTACAGTATTAAACCATTAATAAACTGGGTGGTTCGAACCCTGAATGCTGATTGGCTGAAAGCCGTGGTATATCAGACCGTATACACGGGTATGACAAAACATTTATTTTTACTGCTCTAAATTACATGGTAACTAGTATATTTAAGCAATAAGGCACTCGGGGGTTTGTGATACAATATATGGCCAATATACCACGGCTAAGGGCTGTGTCCAGGTACTCCGCGCTTGCGCCGTACGTACGAACGAACGAACAGCCCTTAGCCGGGTATATTGGCCATATACCACACCCCCTCAGACCTTATTGCTTAAATATAACTGGGAGGATCAGGGTGTCTTCATTCTCCAGCCCTCCACATCTTCTGGAGCTTCTTGGTGCTATAGGACAGCGACTTCAGCAGTCCTGTATGATGGAGAACACAGTCAGGTAAACCTGTACATCTGCCCTGTGTGTTGATATCCTCAATGAGTTAAATATATAATAGAGGCAAACTAATCTTTTTTTTTTTTTTACCAGCCGTGGCGATTCCTTTGGCAGTCTGAGTTATGCTTGAAGACTTCACTATTGA
>NW_019944486.1:26115-44413 GCF_002910315.2 Salvelinus sp. IW2-2015 | reverse complement strand
GCTGCGTCTGCCTGACAGAATCACTAAGTCCTTCTCATCTCTATAGAGCTGGGTACCTGTCTGACAGAATCACAAGTCATCTCATCTCTATTAGAGCTGGTGCCTGACAGAATCACTAAGTCCTCTCATCTCTATAGACTGCTGTCTGTCAGAATCACTAAGTCATCTCATCTCTATAGAGCTGGTGCCTATGTTATCTGACAGAATCACTATTTTAGTAGTTCTTCAAAGTAAATAAGGCATACTGTTTGGCCACTGGATACCAACTATCAATCGTCTTGGATCATGTATTTTTCAGGTAGAGATACCTAGCAAAGCAGCTGCTCTCTATCACGTGTTCTTCTGTCTCTCCATGTCTGCACCACAACAGACCAACAAGTAGGCGTGCAATGGATTATGGTCAAACTTAGTGATTCTGTCAGACAGCAGCTCTATAGAGATGAGAGGACTTAGTGATTCTGTCAGACAGCAGCTCTATAGAGATGAGAGGACTTAGTGAATATTTGTAAGTCGCTCTGGATAAGAGCGTCTGCTAAATGACTTAAATGTAAATGTAAATGTCAGGCAGCAGCTCTATAGAGATGAGAGGACTTGGAATTCAAAATAATAAAGTTATCATATAGACCTAAAACAGCAGAAATACTTTATTAAAGTAATGTGAATAAATGATGGTTAAGTGATGAGCAGTAAATGGACAGTCAATACTGTCATGGGACTTATTGTTTCATTCTGTGTCAACCCACAATGCATTTCGTTGTCTAAAACCAAATAATTGAAACCAATATCGAAAACCCGGCACCAGGAGGGACCTACCTGAATTTGACWAATAGRAACTCTCACCAAACTAAAATCTTTTGTTTGGCAGACTGAATTCTCCCCTGGATTACATCACGGTACATTGTGTGTCACCCACAATGATGTAGGATGTAAGTGACTTTTTAGTGCACTTAAAAAGAGAATGAAAGAAACAGTATGTCACTCATATCCTTGTAAAAATGGCCGTTTTTTTATGAGAATGGATTAAAGTGTCATCACCTTGCTCCTCAGTGTCATTGTCTCTCCACCCCCCACTGCACTTAACTCAAACGTTTTTCCACATTATAGACGGGTTAGCTGACAACGAAAACAATGGGGCAGAATGCAATGTGTTGTGATTCTGAAAGGTCAAATAGCGACAATGACAAGAAGCTGCCATGTGGGGAGACATGGGTGGCTCGTTTTTATCTTGTTCTTGACACCATGCCTTGTTATGATTGTCACGTCTATGCTAATATGGTTAAAATTCACTATAGCTWGCTAACCAACAACTGCAATGATGTATTTGAGACAAGTGCTAATCGCGCAAAATGTAMGTTTTCAATAAACATTAAAGATGAAATATAGTTTACATGTTGTAAACAAATCTAAGCCAACCCCGTCTTGTTTTGCTCCATAGTTGCACGTGTTTGTTGCTAAACAACCAAGCAGTATTTTTCTATGTTCTTGTGTTTTATGATTTGGATCGTGTGTGTGTGTGCGTGTGACTAGAGAGAGCTAGTACTAACTAAAATGGTTTGTTTCCCTTATCTGCTGAATCACTAGACAAGTGTGGTTCTCTTTAAAAAAGGGACTACCTTGACAAAGGAATTGTTATTCTTAAAAGCACATGGAAAACGCTATTGAAATACAGAGTTAAGCCTAGTTACGTTTATTACATTGAAAAATGGGCTTTGCTCTGGGCCTGTTAGGGAACATGATTTCTTCGAGGGTATATTGACGATCACATCTAATGTGCATCCTGCGCGGGATGAAAACAGGATTCACCCCCCCCAAAATTAATCAAACAACTTCTGTTAAAAAATAAAACAGATCTGATCCCTACACTGGCTCAAGGGGAACCTGGGAGGGCAGGTCTTCCAGCACCAATACCCCTTGCAAGTGCCAAAAACTTTTATACCTCAGMCACAATAATATCCAGTTTCTTAGACTTATTTGAGTCTTGTGCTGTACAGATTAACTGTGGCAATAATCCTTAACACACAGGGTATCTTTTGTGTGGCAGCAAACATTTACTACAGGCTGTGGTTGCGTCCACTACCGTCCTGGTTTTCGCCAATTATTTTTAAATCTCCTCCGCATAGGAGATTCCATTGACCTCAATCTCCTTCACCCTTACAGGGAAACTCCAGGAACTCAGGATCAGTCCCCACCACAATTGCAAACACTGTCGTCCTTCTAACACACGTTCTTCAGTGTACTCGGTTCGTCTGTACACACACACTTGAAACATTGTCAATCCTTTACAATTCTACACTGCAATGGTTTGGGAACGAAATCGTGCGTTACAGCGAGCTATACATAACCAGCTTCACATGCAGTAGGTATTTGCTCTTTATAAAAATAATAATAATAATAAAACAGGACCGACAGATTTTCTTATTTTCCTCCATTCAACCAGCAGGTCTCTTCACCTCAAACAGGTTTGCACACGCATCCCAACAATAAGCRATGCATTATCATTCACACACACATATCYTCCAMTCCAATTTCAGACAATTTCCGTTTTGTTCCAGTTTTCGATATTACTGTTGTCTATTCAGAACATTCATGTTGACCAATTATTACTCGACGCGCTACTCGATTCGAACTCMGCATCCACTTCCGCCATCTTCCCTCCCACCTCATCGTTTGTCCCTCGGGCACACTATTTCCTTGTCTTGTACCTGCAAAGGATGTGATGCAATGTCATTATCATAATTTATGCCTATATTATTTCATAGAGCTCGACCAATGAGCGCTCTCCACTTTCACCACCTGCTAGGAAGAGAATTCTATCATTCCAAACATTCTTCCCCCTTTCGTTTACAACGAAGTTCGTAAGTTTTGTCAGACCGCTTAGCCATTGTTTTTCCACTCACCTCGGACACAAAACAATTAMATTGGTCCGTTGCTTTTTCCCCCTGTGGATTCAAACTGAGCCAGGATTGTTAGCGTTATTATCGGCGCGAATATAACTCCGAAGATCCCAAAGTGGCGCTCTAAGGAAGCTGGTATGTACCATGTAACGACTAGGCTACTATAATACTAGTTCGATGCTGAGACATTTTAGTAACCTTGAATGCATGCTTGTTGCTTGCTGCGTGACAAGTCATGAATGACATTGTTTTACAACTGAAAGTAGAGGGGGAAAATGTTTCCCAAGGTAAATATAAGTGTGACTAATGATTGGGAGTCGATGAGTAACATCATATCTTAGTTTTAGTAGGCTAAAATAACGTTCGAATTTGAAGAAAATGTGCCATAATAAGTCGTACACGGTTTATGTACCCTCCTGTGTTAACTATTCCTAGTTACATGGGAAATGGGATACAGTTGTAACGTTGAAAATCTCATGAGAGAAATGTTCGATAGTGTAGACTATATCAAAGTGCTTTTCGAAAGTGGTTTTCCTGAAGAAGAAAACACGAATGCAGGAAAGGTATCTTCGGAATGTTGAGTGTGGGAAGCGAGAGAAGGCGACGGGAGTAGTGCGTGCTGGAGCATTACAGTGGAGGCTGGTGACTCGAACAAAATTAGGAGGACCGGAGACTCACGATATAGGCACGGACATCTGACGACAAAAAAACTTGTTTGAAAAAAACTTCTAAGACAAATTATTTTAACCTAAMACATTTATTAAAGGCATTTTATAGTAAAATATTCATCTAGGTAGTAGCTGTGTGCAGGACAGGCTCATCATGGATGTATTGTGTTGGAGAACAGCTCAACACTTCCACTCAGGGCAGGACAGGATTGTACTGCTAAAGATTTGCAATTAGACTAAACCACCAACACATAAAATGATCACTTATCTCCCCTATTTATTGCAGGATTGTGATATGTGATTAATCAACATTAGACACTAGTTAATGTTGAAAAGTTAAACACTTCACTGAAAAGAATTCAACACTCCAAAACGTATGTGATCTAACTCGTATGTAAAGATTGGACATCTTAATGTAAACAACGATAGATAATGAGTAGTAACAAATAGGTTGGTTATTATTACATAAGCATCATTTCAGGTGAACAAAAAACGACAAACCAGCGGTGTCCAACGTTACTCCCTGATCCGTGATCGACTGGGTGAGCAGACTTCTATTCCAGCCAGCAATAGCACACACGATTATCAACTCATTAGATTGGATAAGCTGAATCGGGTCTGTTATTGCTGGGCTGAAACAATAACCCTTCACCCAGCAGACCTCCAGTAGGGTTGGTCTGCTCCAATTGTAATAGGTTTATACATTGTGTGTGATTATTTTAACTATTTTTGTGCTAACATAGGTAAACATAATCCATGGAATAGGATATTCCTAAGTCTCAGGTTTGGGACATTCATTGGGATCTCACTCCATCATTTCCATGTATGAGGAAAGAAAAATCTAAGATCAGGCTTCATTTTACTCAAATTAGACAGCACTGAATAATATGTTGTTGTTGATTTGATTTTATTAGGATCTCTTTTAAGTCCTTATTTTGACTAATCTTCCAAGAGTCATTAAAATAAAATTTATAATTCTGTTATCTCTCCTTCCTCAAAGTTTTCCATGCTAGGGACTGTAACTCTACCTGACAACCGGAAATTAGCTAGCTGATTATATTTCATTAACTTAGCTAAACAGTATGTAAAGTTAGCTAGCTCGCTAGCTAGCAGCTTATTTGAGTTAGCCTGCAAAGCGGCCTATTGTAGCTAATAATACATATTTTTTTTTTTTTACATTTTCAAAATGTATTTACTTTCTTTAATATGTTCTGTCTCTGATTTAATTGAGTTCCCTATTTTTCTGGTGGTAGTGCGCAGCCAGCCAGCAGGCAAAAAGTGTGTATGTCACGTTTGAGCTAAGCACGCTTCTAAATCATACTAGGGGAAGAAGACATCCATTACTGTGCAAGTCTATGGGAGCTACAACCACAAGCCTCTATAGTATTGCATTGGAGGCTTCCCAGCTAGAGGAGAACGTGAAATTCCTGAACTCCGGCYATACCATGGTGCTACCCCTAGAGGGTGCTGTTGAGGCTACTGTAGACCTTCATTACAAAACGTGTTTTAATCAGGAATTTGGTGACGTGACTATATTTAGTATAGTTTTATCTATGAAGCGTAACTTTTATGTTTGAGTAGGAGGAGCCTCAACTGGAGCAATGAATCCACTACTTCATTCATCAGTTCTGTCAGGACAACGTTTACCAACCGACACATGAGTTCTGTTAGTGGGTACAAATGACACATTCTGCAAGACACGAGACACTAGTAAATAATGCATCCTGCTTGAAGCACGTCATAACCCCGGTATATGAAATGGTTATACGTGAAACGCTATAGTAAGCATTTTCGTCATAGTACATAAAGATTACAGTTATTTTTCAATCTAAATCTTTCTTTTTTAGGTTGTTGTGAAGAATGGAGACTGCCTCGGATGGTCTGTCAAGAGCTGCGTCGTTAGTGCACGAGGACGAGAAACGTACGTTTGCTCCTAATACAGTATCTGGGAAGAACTGTTGTGTGTGTGTGTGCGTGTGCGCGCGTGCGTGCTGTCGGGCTTTTGCGTCTGATATACTTGAGCCTCTAAGCTACTGTCTCTGGTCAGATAATGGTGACTGATATACTTGAGCCTCTAAGCTACTGTCTCTGGTCAGTAATGGTAACTGATATACTTGAGCCTCTAAGCTACTGTCTCCAGTCAGATAATGGTGTCTGATATAATTGAGCCTCTATGCTACTGTCTCTGGTCAGATAATGGTGTCTGATATACTTGAGCCTCTAAGCTACTGTCTCTGGTCAATAATGGTGTCTGATATACTTGAGCCTCTATGCTACTGTCTCTGGTCAGGTAATGGTAACTGATATACTTGAGCCTCTAAGCTACTGTCTCGGTCAGATAATGGAACTGATATACTTGAGCCTCTAAGCTACTGTCTCTGGTCAGGTAATGGTAACTGATATACTTGAGCCTCTAAGCTACTGTCTCCAGTCAGATAATGGTGTCTGATATAATTGAGCCTCTATGCTACTGTCTCTGGTCAGATAATGGTGACTGATATACTTGAGCCTCTAAGCTACTGTCTCTGGTCAGATAATGGTGACTGATATACTTGAGCCTCTATGCTACTGTCTCTGGTCAGATAATGGTAACTGATATACTTGAGGCTCTAAGCTACTGTCTCAGTCAGATAATGGTGTCTGATATAATTGAGCCTCTATGCTACTTCTCTGGTCAGGTAATGGTAACTGATATACTTGAGCCTCTAAGCTACTGTCTCCAGTCAGATAATGGTGTCTGATATAATTGAGCCTCTATGCTACTGTCCCAGTCAGATAATGGTGTCTGATATATTGAGCCTCTATGCTACTGTCTCTGGTCAGATAATGGTGACTGATATACTTGAGCCTCTAAGCTACTGTCTCTGGTCAGAAATGTGGACTGATATACTTGAGCCTCTATGCTACTGTCTCTGGTCAGATAATGGTAACTGATATACTTGAGCCTCTATGCTACTGTCTCTCGTCAGATAATGGTGACTGATATACTTGAGCCTCTATCTACTGTCTCTGTCAGATAATGGGACTGATATACTTGAGCCTCTATGCTACTGTCTCTGGCAGATAATGGATGATATACTTGAGCCTCTATGCTACTGTCTCTGGTCAATAATGGTGACTGATATACTTGAGCCTCTATGCTACTGTCTCTGTCAGAAATGGTAACTGATATACTTGAGCCTCTATGCTACTGTCTCTGGTCAGATAATGGTGTCTGATATACTTGAGCCTCTAAGCTACTGTCTCTGCGTCAGATAATGGTACTGATATACTTGAGCCTCTATGCTACTGTCTCTGGTCAGATAATGGTGTCTGATAACTTGAGCCTCTAAGCTACTGTTGTGGGAAGTGCTCGTTATACTGTATGTAGCTAGGCAAATTAGGATTACCACATGCAACTGCCATCAGGGCCGTGTTGAGTAGCACTGCGCAATGGCCTTAGTCCTACGGCTTGGCCTGCCTTGGCCCCAGCCCCTTACCTTACCCACCTGGCCCTATCCCAGTCCTGCCCTACTAGTGTTGCACAGTATACCCAAAACTTCTGTACGGTTTTCATACTAGAACAGGAACAACGGTTCGTACACAACCGTGTATGCAAAGTAGTGCTGATTACAAAGCTGATTGTCACACAAACCTTATCCATTCCTTTAGTCTCCCCCACCTCACATCTCTTCCAGTCCAGATCAGTCTCTAACACTGGCCTTACCCTGGTCCTACCCTGCCCCTATCCTAGTCCTACCCTGGCCCTATCCTAGTCCTACCCTGGCCCCCATCCTACCGCCCTACCCTGGTCTACCCTGGTCCTACCTGCCTACCCTGTCCTACCTGTCCTACGTCCTACCCTGGCCTACCTGGCCCTATCCTAGTCCTACCTGGCCCTATCCTAGTCCTACCCTGGCCCTATCCTAGTCCTACCCTGGCCCTATCCTAGTCCTACCCTGGCCCTATCCTAGTCCTACCCGGCTATCCTAGTCCTACCTGCCTTACCTGGCCTTACCCTGGCCCAACCCTGGCCCTATCCTAGCCTAGCCCTACCCTGCCTACCTAGTCCTACCCTGGCCCTATCCTAGACCTACCCTGCCCTACCCTTCCCTGGCCTATTGCTACCTATCTTTTTTCCCTGTCCCAGTCCTACCATTCTCCTGTTCCCGCCTCACGTCTCTCCCAGTCAAGATCAGCCTCTAACAGATCTATGTCTAGAATAATAGTGAAGACATCAAAAACTATGAAATAACACATATGGAATCCTGTACTAACCAAAAAAAGTTGTAAACAAATCAAAATATATTTTAGATTCTTCAAAGTAGCCATCCTTTGCCTTGATGACACTTTGACACTTTTGACATTCTCTCAACCAGCTTCATGAGATTGTCACCTGGAATGCCTTTCAATTAACAGGTGTGCCGTTTTAAAAGTACATTTCTGGAATTTCTTTCCTTAATGCGTTTGAGCCAGCATTCAGTAGTAGTCAGTAGCCCTATTTGGTAAAAGACCAAGTCCATATTATGACAAGAACAGCTCAAATAAGCAAAGAGAAACAACAGTCCATCATTACTTTAATCACGATGGTCAGTCAATCTGAACATTTCAAGAACTTTGAAGTTTTTCAAGTGCAGTCGCAAAAACCATTAAGCGTATGATGAAACTGGGTCTCATGAGGAACGCCACAGGAAAGGAAGACCCAGAGGTAACTCTGCTGCAGAGGATAAGTTCATTAGATTAACCAGCCTCAGATTGCAGTCCAAATAAATACTTCACAGAGTTCAAGAACAGACAACATCTCAACATCAACTGTTCAGAGGAGACTGTGTGAATCAGGCCTTCATGGTTGAATTGCTGAAAAGAAACCACTACTAAAGAGACAAATAAGAAGAGGAACTTGCTTGGGCCAGAAAACATGAGCAATGGACATTAGACCATTGAAATCTGTTCTTTGGTCTGATGAGTTCAATTTCATTGTTAACCCTGTCTTTGTAAGACGCAGAGTAGATGAACGGATGATCTCTGCATGTGTGGTTCCACCGTGAAGCATGGAGGAGGAGGTGGGATGGTGTGGGGGTGCTTTGCTGGTGACACTGTCTGTGTTTATTTAAATTCAAGGCACACTTAACCAGCATGGCTACCACAGCATTCTGCAGTGATACGCCATCCCATCTGGTTTGCACTTAGTGGGACTATCATTTGTTTTTCAACAGGTCAATGACCCAACACACCTCCAGGCTGTGTAAGGCTATTTGACCAAGGAGGGTGATGGAGTGCTGCATCAGATGACCTGGCCTCCACAATCACCCGACCTCAACCCAATTGAGATGGTTTGGGATGAGTTGGACCACAGAGTGAAGGAAAAGCAGCCAACAAGTGCTCAGCATATGTGGGAACGCCTTCAAGACTGTTGGAAAAGCATTCCAGGTGAAGCTGGTTGAGAGAATGCCAAGCGTGTGCAAAGCTGTCATCAAGGCAAAGGGTGGCTACTTTGAAGGATCTCAAATATAAAATATATTTTGATTAACTGCATGATTCAATATGTGTTATTTCATAGTTGTCTCCAGTATTATTCTACAATGTAGAAAATAGTAAAAATAAAGAAAAACCCTTGAATGAGTAGGTGTGTCAACGTTTGACTGGTACTGTGTGTGTATTTTATTTATTTACAACCCCCAAAAATGTATATTTATTTATTTACAAAAAAATGTATGGGGGATTGTAAATGATGCTGACAATTACATTGATGGAAACTACACTCTATATGCAATGTTAAAGCGGATTTACCCCCAACACACACACACACACCATGATGTTGTTGTTTAGTTATATATATATATATGGTTAAAAAAAATAAAGTCAAATATAATTGATTCATTAATTGCTTCATTCATGCATACAACAACAAAAAATGGCCCTTCTGTGACTTTGTCTAATACGCTTTTGGTTTATCTGACCGTGGTATCGTTTTGATATCAAGTATTGTGGTACTCAACCTGTTATCAAAGTCATAATTCTGGTATTGTGAAAGCCCTGCCCCAGTCCTACCCAAGCCCTAGGCCTTACAGTCACTCCTCATGGCTGTATCAACACATAAGCATGCTTCAATACTGGCTGAAACATTCCTTCCAAGATTAAGCAGCAGCAAATCCTTCTCAGCAGGCCTGCAGTCTGGCTAGAGCTAGGAGTACATGCCTGCAGTCTGGCTAGAGCTAGGGGTACAGGCAGGTCTGGCTAGAGCTAGGAGTTAAGACAGGGCAGGTCTGGCTAGAGCTAGGGATACAAGGCGGCAGTCTGGCTAGAGCTAGGGTTACAGACAGCAGTCTGGCCTAGAAGCTAGGGTCAGGCACGGCAGTCTGGCTAGAGCTAGGAGTACAGCACAGGCAGTCTGGCTAGAGCATAGGAGGTACAAGGCCTGCAGTCTGGCTAGAGCTAGGGGTACAGACAGGCAGTCTGGCTAGAGCTAGGGGTACAAGGCCTGCAGTCTGGCTAGAGCTAGGAGTACAGGCCTGCAGATCTGCTAGGAGCTAGGAGTAAAAGGAAACAGGTGCGTCTGGCTAGAGCTAGGAGTACAGGCAGGCAGTCATGGCTAGAGCTAGGGAGTACAGACAGGCAGTCTGGCTAGAGCTAGGGAGTAACCAGACAGGCAGCTCAAACCAACTCACATAAGCAGGAAGAAAGAAAATTGCTCTTTATCATTCAGGGTTTTATAAGGTTCCTGCATGGGCTGGTCTGTGTTTTCTTGCAATTTTTTTAAAATTTTTTATTTTAAAGAATTCTTGGGGAGGCAAGGGTAGCTTAATGGTTAGAGCGTTGGCGAGTAACGAAAGGTTGGCTGGATCGAATCCCCGAGTCGACAAGGTATAAATCTGTCGGTCTGCCCCTGAACAAGGCAGCTTAACCCACTGTTCCCTAGAACCGTTAACCACGTTACTCCACTGTTCCTAGACCAGTTTAACCCACTGTTTCCTAGACCAGTTAACCCACTGTTCCTAAGACCAGTTAACCCACTGTTCCTACGACCAGTTAACCACTGTTTCCTAGATCGTTAACCCACTGTTCTAGACCAGTTAACCCACTGTTCCTAGACCAGTTGTTCCAGACCAGTTACCCACTGTTCCTAGCCCAGTTAACGCCACTGTTCCTAGACCAGTCAACCACTTGTTTCCTAGACCATCAACCCACTGTTCTAGACCAGTCAACGCCGCCAGCTGTTTTAGTCCTCTCAAGAACCTGAGTCGCGCAGCTGCGATATGTGAAGTGTATGATCGCCACTGTTCCTAGACCAAGTCATACCACTGTTTCCTAGACCAGTGTTACAAGCCCTTCGCGTTCCTATCGAAGGCTCATGACTCGCTGGTGATCGCTGAAGACAGCGTTACTACAGTCGCACATAGATGCTCTACGAAAATCTAGTTGTCTGTTCATCCTAGCGCGGCAGATCTAGATCCAGAGGGCCGGCTGTTATAGTCCTAGTAGCCAGTCGGCAATCCCGCACTGGTGTTGTCACTTAGGTTCCAGGTACTAACTGCGCCAGCGTAGTATAAGACCAAGAGGTCGGTGCCCTCACTTCGACCGACCATATACCAGGAGAAGACGCCGATGGTGGGTGTGCTCACATGTCGACGCTAACCAGTCCAAGTACAGGAGAAGAGCCGCACTGAAGGATGGCTATTACCTCATTGCTAAACCCACCCACAATACAGGAGAGACAAGTGTGGTGCCTCACCACTCACCAATATGACGGAGACATGAGAAAGACCAGGTGGTGCCCCTCACCACCACCAAACAGGAGGAAGCCAGAGTGGTGGCCCTCACCACCACCAATACAGGAGAAGACCAGAGTGGTGCCCTCACCACCACCAATACGTGAGAAAGACCAGAGTGATGCCCACCAACAAATACAGGAGACACGAGAAGACCAGAGGTGCCCTCACGGCACCAGATGAGAAGACCAGAGTATGCCTCACCACCCCAATACCAGGAGAAGACCCAGAGTTGTGCTCACCACCACATAAGGAGAAGACCAGAAGTGGTGCTCTCAACCAATACAGGAGAAGACAAGTGGTGCTTCTCAACCACCAGCCAATACAGGAGAAGACCAAGAGTGGTGCTCACCACCACAATACAGGAGAAGCACCAGAGTGGGGGTGCTCGACCACCACCAATACAGAGAACATAGAAGACCAGCACGTGGTGTCTCTCAAACCACCACCAATAACAGGACACACTGGAGTAAGACGCTGCAGAGTGGTTCTGCCCTACACCCACCAATCGCACCAGTGGAGGAAGCCCCAGAGAATTTAAACCAAGCTGGTTTGCCCCTGGTAGAATGACAAACTTACCCTCCACTGTTTCCTGGTAGGTAAACAAAACTTTAACCCACTGTTTCACCCGGTAGGCACCAATAACTAGACAAATTGTGTAAGCCACCAAGCTTGGGTTCCCTGGTAGGACCAGAGTGGTGCCTGACATCTCAACAATGATAACCCACTGTTCCACTGGTAGGCTGACAACAGTTTACACAATCCACTGTTCACCTGTGGGTAAGGCTGACACGGTTATAAGACCCCAGTGTGTCCCCAAGCGGTAGAGTTGGTGCTGCACTGATCAGCTACTAAAACGTGCTCTCACACGCAGTAGGTCAGACAGTTTAACCCACTGTTCCCCCAGAGAGGGCTGACGAGTATGAACCCAACAGTGTACCAGGCGCGGCTGAACATTGGTAAAAGAAGAATTGTTGTGTGAGCTATGACTCAATGCACTGAGTTAAACTAAAGGTAAAATGTAAAGAAAACGTTCAACTTGCCTAGATAGTTTCTTCTGACTGTGTGGAGTAGGGCGGTATGACACCACTAGAGACTTTCAGGAGGTGGTGTCCTGATGGCGAGATCCACTTGGGTTGATTAGGCTCCTATGGTTTGCACCCCAATATAATTTTTTATAGTTTGTATCGAGAAAGGGTAGGAAGACCCTAGGCAAAGTAGAGTATGAGAGTACCTGTAGTCTCAAAAGGAATTGGACACACTCCTACTCATCAGATCCAGGGTCTTTTCTTTATTTAACCTAATCTTCTACATTGTGGAATAATAGTGAAGACAGTCAAAATAGGAAATAACACATTATGGAATCATGTAGTAACCAAAAAAAGCTGTTTAAAAATATATTTTTATTTTTGGAGCACTTCATTCAAAGTAGCCACCTTTCCTTGGATGAAGGTTGTTGCACAAGACAACTGCGTGGGCTGAAGAAGCACAGGTTTGCGTAACAGGATAATTGTGAACGCAGTAGAGAAGGAGAGTGATTGGACGTGCTGCATCAGTATGACTGGCTCCAACAATCACCTGACACCCTCAACCCAATTGAGAATGGTTATGGGCTGACGTTGGGACCGCAGAGTGGTGGAAAGACGCCAAACAAGTGCTCAGCCATATGTGGGAATCCTTCAACGAACTGTTTTAGAAAAAATAATTCCAGGTGACTTAACCATCAATAAGCACTGGTTGAGAGAGAATCGCCAAAGGGGAGTGTGACACCCGATGAGAGCATAAAGGTGTGACAGTGAAGAAGTCCATAGGAAAACTTGGTCAGTGGGCCCAGTTCGTGTGCGCCAGATCTAGGATCAGTTTAGACGCTTTAGCTTACAATGAAATAATCTCCAAGACTATAATGGACCCCAGGAGAGGACCCTGACTAGATCAACAATCTACTCTTACTGACTCTTTTTTGTGAATACCAGCCCTTCTGATTCTTCCAGCGGGTAGAGGTTCTAATCAGATAAGCCTGGAGGTCCCAATGTGTAGATGGTTTTCATCCCTGTTTTGAATGGAACGAGTGTCTGCCAAGCCATGCTTTTAATGTCTGGCTTCTGGGACCGAGTATGGACGATTTGGCTGGGTGGTGAGCTGAGACATACAGGGCAGAAGACAACTCAGAGTGGTGCTCTGCTGCTCTATCCACTGCCCATGTCTCAACTGTATTGGTGGTTGGTGCGAGGCAAACCCACTCAAACTTAGCGATCTTCTCACAGAAGACCCCAGAGTGGTGTCTCCACCACAATACAGGAGAAGACCAGAGTGGGTGTCTCAACCTCACCATATCAGGAGAAGGACCAGAGTGGTGCTCACCACCCACCATACAGGAGACATGAGAAGACCCAGAGTGGTGCTCTCACCACCACCAATACAGGAGACTGAGAAAGACCAGAGTGGTGCTCACACCACCATCTACATAACTCGGTCCCAGAGCCAGAATAAGCATGGCCTTGGCCAGACACTCGTCCATTCAAACAGTGATGAACAACCATCTACACATGGACTCCAGGCTTATCTGATAGAACCTCTACCCGGCTGAAGATCAGAGGGCTGGTATTCAAACAAAGAGAGTCAGGTAAGAGTAGGAGTTGTTGATCTGAGTCCAGGTCCCTCCTGTCCATATAGGTCTTGAGTTATTCAGTTATAAGCTAAACGTCTAAACTGATCCAGATCTGCAACAGAAACTGGCCTGAAGTTTTTCCATTTTGGACTCGTCACTCCACACTAGGGCTGTAACACTCTTGGCATTCTCTCAACAGTTCATTTTGAGGTAGTCACCCTGGAAATATTTTTCTAAACAGCTTGAAGGAGTTCCCACATTGTGAGCACTTTGTTGGCTTGCTTTTCCTACACTCTGCGGTCCACTCATCCAAACATCTCAATTGGGTTTGAGGTCAAGGTGATTGTGGAGCCCAGGTCATCTGATGCAGCACTCCATCACTCTCCTTTCTTGGTCAAATAGCTTTTAACGCAACCCTGGCAGCCACGAGTGTGCCAAGCTGTCATAAGCAAAACGGTGGTAACTTTGAAGAATCTCACAATATCAACATATCTTTTACTTTTGGATTAACTACCATGATTCCACATATGTGTTATCTTCCTAGTTCTCTCAGTCTCACCTTTATTTCTCAATGTAAGAAAGCTAGTAAAACAATAAGAAAAAACCCTGGAATGAGCTAGGTGTGTCCAATCTTTTGGACTGGTACTCTTTACATTTTGCCACTGCTCGACAAAAAAAAATTATTTGGTCAACCCCAGAGCCTATCAACCAAACATCGACTAAATAGGGTAAGCCCTACTACACACCCAGAAGATCTAGCAAGTTAACTTTTTTTTCTTTAACATTTACCCCTTTATTTAACTAGGCTAGTCAGTTTCGAACAAAATTTCTTATTTACAAATGTCAGCCTCCTGGGGAACAGTGGGTGTTAACTGTCAGCCCCTGGGGAAACATGGGTTAACTGTCGGCCTCCCCGGGGATACACTGGGTTAACTGTCACGCCTAACCGGGGAACACTTGGGTTACCTGTCAGCAACTACCAGGGAAACAGTGGGTTAATTTTGTCAGCCTAGCCAGGGAACAGTGGGTTATTTGTCAGCCTACCAGGGTAACAGTGGGTTAACATTTGTCAGCTTCTCCGGGAACAAAGTGGGTTAATTTGTCAGCCTACCAGGGAACAGTGGGTTAATTTGTCATCTAACCAAGGGAACAGTGGGTTAATTTTGTCATTAACCAGGGACAGATGGGTAATTTTGGTCCAGCCTACCAGGGAAGCAGTGGGTTAATTTGTCAGCCCTACCAGGGGAACAGTGGGTTAATTTGTCAGCCACCGGAACAGTGGGTTTAATTTGTTCAGCCTACCCCAAGGGAACAGTGGGTTAATTTGTCAGCCTACGCAGGGAACAGGCGGTTAATTTGTCCAGCCTACTCAGGGAACAGCGGGTTAATTTTGTCAGCTCAAGGGAACAGTGGTTAACTGTCCAGCTCTACCGGGGAAACAGTGGGTTAACTGTCAGCCTACGGGGAACAGTGTGGTTTAAACTGTCAGCCCTACCGGGGGAACAGTGGGTTAACTGTCAGCCTACCGGGGAACAGTGGGGGTTAAATTGTCAGCCTACCGGGGAAAACAGTGGGTTTAACTGTCAGCACTACCGGGGGAACAGTGTGTTAACTGTCAGCCTACGGGGAAACAGTGTGGTTAAAACTGTCAGCCTATACCGGGGAACAGTGGGTTAACTGTCAGCTACCGGGGAACAGCGGGTTAATTTGTCAGCCTACCAGGGAACAAGCGGGTTTAACTGTCAGCCTAGCCGGGGAACAGTGTGTTAACTGTCAGGACTACAAATAACCCGGGGAACAGTGGGTTTAACTGGTCAGCCTACCGGTGGAACAGTGGGTTAACTGTCAGCCTATACCGGGGAACAGCGGGTTAACTGTCAGCCTACCGGGAACAGTGTGTTAACTGTCAGCCTACCGGGGACCAGTGGGTTAACTGTCAGCCTACCGGGAACAGTGGGGTTAAAACTGTCAGCCTATATCCGGGGAACAGTGTGTTAATGTCAGCCTTAACGGGGCAACAGGCGGGTTAACTGTCAGCCTACCGGGAACAGCGGGTTAACTTGCCTTGTTCAGGGGGCAGAACGACATATTTTTACTGTCAGCTCGGGGATTCGATCCGTAACTTTTGGTTACTAGTTCCAACGCTCTTAAACAGTGAAATAGAGAAACCTAAAAGGGGAGGGAGAAAGATGGAAAGCAGGGCTTTGGTCATAAAAGTTGTGCAACTTATATGGTCCCTGGTCTACCAGTAGTGCACTAATATAAGGTTCTGGTCTAAAAGTAGTGCACTATAAGGGTCCTGGTTAAGTAGTGCAGCTATAATAGGGAATAGGTCTAAAGTAGTGCACTATATAGGGCCTGGTCTGAAGTAGTCATCTATATAGGGAATAGCGGTCTAAAGTAGTGCACTATATGGGAATAGGGGTCTAAAGTAGTGCACTATATAGGGAATAGGGGCCATTTGAGATGCAGGCCCTCATGGGAAACATAGTGGAGCCGCTCCTCTGGCCTCTCCCCATGTCCCCTGCC
Organism: Salvelinus sp. IW2-2015; assembly: GCF_002910315.2. Lineage (NCBI taxonomy): Eukaryota > Metazoa > Chordata > Actinopteri > Salmoniformes > Salmonidae > Salvelinus > Salvelinus sp. IW2-2015. The sequence continues at coordinate 27,966 of NW_019944486.1, read as the reverse complement.
TGGGCTTTTGTTCTCCCTGGGCTGATGAGCCACTGTGTTGTGGTTGAAGCGGATCTTCTTTGTCCTAACAAATACCGCTGAACCTGTTTCACAATAGACCTCAGCAGCACAGACTCAGAGCAAGACAGCCCCATAGCCAGAGCCCATCGCCCCAGAGCCAGCCCAGAGCACAAGCCTGCCCCCTAGCCAAGCATACAGCCCCCATGCCCGGAGACAGCCCATAGTTCGAGCGAAAAAAAGCCCCAATAGCTCATAGCCGCAGAGGCACAGGGCCCCAATAAAATGACAATTAGCACACTTGGATAGAGCAACAGCCCGCTCATTATGCCCATGACACCGCCTCACATAAATGCCCATCAAGCACAGTCCCGCATAAGCCCACGAGCAGCAGAGCCCCATATGCCCCAGAGCAGCAGCCGCCATAGCCGCGCCAGAGCACAGCCCCCCCCCATAGCCATCCAGAAGCACCAGCCCATAGCTCAGAGCAAAGCCCCATTATAGCGTCATAGCCCAGAGCACAGCCCCCATATGCTTCATAGCCAGAGCAAGCCCCATAAAGCCTCAATAGCCCATGAGCACAGCCGCCATAGCCAGAGCAAGGCCCCCATAGCCCAGAGCACAGTCCCATAGCTGCCATGCGGCACTAGCCCCTGCACCAGAGCACAGCCCCATAGCCTTCGCCAGCAGAGCATACGCAGGCCCATATGCCCAGAGCAACAGCCCACGTCGTACCGCACCCCAGAGCACAGCCCCTACGAGCCCCAGAGACAGCCCGCCCCATAGCCCAGAGCCAAGAGCCACAGCCCATAGCCCCAGAAGCAACTAGCCCCATAGCCCACTCCAGAGCTCAGCCCCATAGCACAGAGCACAGCCCCATAGCTCATAGCTCAGAGGCAACAGCCCCATAGTCAGCACATAAAGCAACAGCCCCCATAGCTCTGCCCAGAGCAAACAGCCCCATAGCCCAGAGGCACAGCCCCATAGCTTCATAGCCAGAGCACAGCCCCATAGCCCAGAGCACAGCCCCATAGCCAGATTAGGGCTGTTTGCGGTGACTGTATAGCCACACCGCGGTCACGGAGTCCATGAAATAGTCAAATTTCACGTGAAAGCGGTCCACGGTCAAAGGGTCACGGTTAATTAGGTTCTCCAAGCGGCTGATGCCCTGCTGGTCATTAGTAACCAACCTTGCTAACTGCCTGGTAACTCTAAGCACTTTAGATTTCGAGAAAATTAACAACTAAGTTTTTTTTTTTTTTTTTTTTTTTTTTTTAACTTCTCTCACTGACTCTTAAATCCTTAACGCCCAGCCTGGTCTGTTTCACAAAGTGGGTTCCTGGCGATGTTGTACGTCTGGCTACAAACTCTTTGTGACTACGCTACTTCTGGCTAGAACACTGATGGGTGGGAAGAAGGTTGCCCGTGGCCCAACTTTATCTTTGGCGGTATCCAGATTTTCAATCCGAAAGGTTAGCAATGCTAAACAACTACATGTAAAATCCCATAGTGAATTGCTAGCTACATCTAAGGAACAACATGCAAACTTTTTTTATGGTCTCCTGACATAACTATTCTGCAGGACAGGCATCTAGCTCCATCAAGTTATACCAACTCAAACAATGCTAACAACTACATGTAAAATCCTATAGTGAATGCTAGCTAAATGCTATGTTCTACAAGTAACTAAAACAATGGCTACTTACACAAAACAAATATTAGACAGCAAGGCTTTCCTATGTTACCAAGGATAAGCTTTTTGTTTTTATTTTAACGCAGGAAAGTCAGAAATTCTTCTTTAACAATGACGGCCCTCCAAAGGCCTCCTGCGGGGGCGGGGCGAATAAACATATA
>NW_019944486.1:17766-25084 GCF_002910315.2 Salvelinus sp. IW2-2015 | reverse complement strand
CAATAGCAGGCATTTAGATTGACCCAGTGAATCCAGGTGGAAAGCTATATCCCTTATTGAGCCACTTGTTAAATCCACTCATCAGTCTAGATGAAGCGGGAGAACAGGTAAAGAAGGACTTTTTTAAGCCATCAGATAAATGAGACATGGATTGTGTATGGGTGCCTTTCAGAGGGAACGCGGCAAGACAAAAGATTTCAGTGTCTTTGAAAGGTATGGTAGTAGTGCCAGGCGCAAACGGTTTTGTGTCAACAACTGCAATGCTGCTGTTTTCCCATGCTGTATCCAGTTTCCATGTGTATCAAGAATGGTCCACCACCCAAAGACGTCCAGCCAACTTGACACAAACTATAGGGAAGCATTGGAGTCTACATGCCAGGCATCCCTGTGAAACACTTTTGACAACGTGCCCCACATGCCCCAAAAAGAATCTAGGCTGTTCTGAGGCAAAAGGGGTCAACTCAATATTAGGAAAAGTGTTCCTAATGTTTGGTTAACTCAGTGTAAATTGTATTGAAATTAACTATCTTTCTGCCCTGATATACTGTTCTGTTTTCAGGTTGCTGTTCCGTAAGAACTCCCCCCAGGCTTTTAGTTTTTTCACACACTGATGGTCCTGCGACCCAATATCATTTCATTCATCCAGATTTCACAACCACGCCGGACACACAAGAAGACAGCCCCTGAGTCCACAACCCCCCCTCCCGCCTAAACATTCCCCTGGTCGTTCATCTTAAGGGAACCCCATGTGTCCTGTGTCACGGACCTCCACTGAGAGTAACGGGAGCTTTCTGACAACGTCAGTTTACTGTACCTACGGAGCGTGTACCCCTAACCCGGCCCAAACTCATCACCATCAGCTCCCTTGGCGTGTGGTCCACCAAACACACTGCAGCCTGTGGGCCACAGCATGCCAATGGAGGAAGTGGACTATTACAAACACGTAACATGTAGCTTTACCAGTTATCTGGTCACGTAGTTAAGAAAAATACATCAATTCATTGAACTGGGAGCCCTCAGCAAGGCCTAACGGTGATTGTCAGCGACACGGGTACCCAGAGAGACCCCGCCCTGCCCGCAACACACCGCTTCCTTTATTGCACCAGAACACAGCGCCTTCTCTTGGTCGCTCCACCACACTGGCCAGGAGCTCACATCCGAACCACAGTGGTCCATCACACTAAACTAAACTGACCTCGAAGACCTCTAGCCCACAGGTGCACAGAGAGGAAAGAAGATTACATGTTTAGAAACCCTTCATTGGAACATTTAGCTGACAGTTACAACACAGCTAAATCGAAGAAGAGAGAGAGAAGAGAGAGAGAGAGAGAGAGAGAGAGAGAGTCAGAGAGAGAGAGAGAGAGGGGTCATGGACGGAACAAATAGAAAGAAAGGAGTTAATTGGGAAGATCTGGTTGGGGAAATATGTTAATATTGAAATATTGAATAATGTTTTCATAATTATAGGCTGTTGTGTGAGTGTTTGGTATCTCTGTGTATCTGTTTGTCTATATCACGTTAGGAGGTGAGAGTGAGGAGTTTACAGAGTTGGGCTGTGCCTCTAGTGACTGCGCTCTCAGTGCTTCTGGCCCAGAACCATGGTCTTCCTTGCTCTCCTGTTCCACCCCGGCTCAGCCCAATGGCTAAGAGTCCTGCACAATGGGAAGAGAGAGAGAAAATTAGGAATAGAGTCAGGGAACAACAGAGGGACCTGAATAAGTCAGAGAGGGAGGAGGGAGGGAGGGAGAGGAGGGAGGGAGGGAGGGAGGGAGGATTTCAACCTTGAGGAGGTCTTGGTTTCCATCTCTCTTTCCCTGTCCCAGACAAATGGCAGTCGTCAGACAGAGGGCTCTGTGTGTGTTGTGAGGGTGAGCATGTGCGTGTGTGTGTGTGCGTGTGTGTGTAAGGTGAATTTACTGATAAGAGCCAGAAATAAAAAGCTCAATCAGCTTTATCATCTACAGATCATCAGCACCACCTCTCCGCTGACCTTCTTCTATTCTACTTTCCTCTCTCTAGCTCTCTCTCTCGTCTCCCTCCTTTTCTTTTTCCCATTTCCCTCTCTCCAATAGCACGCATACAAAGTACAGGAATGACAACATTTGAGAATATGTGTTAATATTGAAAATAGAATAATGTTTCATAATTAAGGGTGTCTTGTGTGTCAGTATCTCTGGGTATCTTTGTCTATATCAGGTTTGAGGTGAGAGTGAGGCGTGTACAGAGTTTGGCTTGCCTCTAGTGAACTGCGGTCTCAGTGCTACTGGCCAGACCATGTTCTTCCTGCTCTCCTGATTCCCCCCGGCTCAGCCCAAATGTAGAGTCCTGCATCAAATGAGGTCTATAGCCGAGAACGGGTCAGAAACACTGAGGTCCGCGGGATTGCAGCAGTGCTTACTGGGTGTAGGATTGCTTCCACAACGTGTCGTTGATGCCAGTCCCTGCCCTACACTGTTACCAATCTCAGTACCAGTACAGATAATACACAGTCTGTCCAGCACAGGGGTGCAGGGAAACCACAGTCTGTCCCAGCACAGGGGTGGAAAACCACCAGTCTGTCCAGCCACAGGCGTGAAAACCAACAGTCTGTCCAGCACAGGGGTGGGGAACCACAATCTGTCCAGCACAGGGGTGGAAAAAAACCACAGTCTGTCCAGCACAGGGGCTGGGGAAACCACAGTCTGTTCCAGCACAGGGTGGGAAACCACAGTCTGTCCAGCACAGGCGAGTGGAAACCACAGTCTGGTCAGCACAGGGGTGGAAACCACAGTCTGTCCCAGCACACAGGGGTGGGAAAACCACAGTCTGTCCAGCACAGGGGTGAAACCACAGGTTCTGTTTCCAGCACAGGGGTGGGACCACAGTGCTGTCCAGCAACAGGGGTGGGGAACCACAGTCTGTCAGCACAGGGGTGGGGAACCACAGTGCTGTCCAGCACAGGGTGGGAAACCACAGTGTCTGTCCAGCAACAGGGGTGGAACCCACAGTCTGTCCAGACAGGGGTGGGGGAACCACAAGTCTGTCCAGCACAGGGCTGGGGAACCACAGTCTGTCCAGCACAGGGGTGAGGAACCACAGTCTGTCCAGCACAGGGTGAAACCACAGTCTGTCCAGCACAGGGGTTGAAGAACCCACAGTCTGTCCAGCACAGGGGTGAAGAACCACAGTCTGTCCAGCACAGACGGGTGAAGAAGAACACACCAACATATCATTAAATTTTTTTTTTTTTTCTGTTTGGTTCCCAGCACAGGGTGAGGAACCACAGTCTTCCAGCACAGGGGGCAGGAACCACAGTCTGGCAGCACAGGGGTGGAAAACACAGTCTGTCCAGCACAGGGGTGAAAACCACAAGTCTGTCCAGCACAGGGGTGAAGAAGCCCACAGTCGCCAGCCACAGGTGAAGAACCACCAGTCTGTGCCAGCACGGGGTGAGGAACCACAGTCTGCCAGCACAAGGGGAGGCACCACATCTGTCCAGCACAGGTGAAGAACCACAGGCGTCCAGCACAGGGGTGGGGAACCACAGTCTGGTCCAGCACAGGGGTAAAGAACCACTAGTACTGTCCAGCACAGGGTGTGAAAGAACCACAGTCTGCCAGCAACAGGTGGGGAACCACAGTCTGATCCAGCAAGAGGTGGGAACCAGCAGTCTGTCCAGCACAGGGCGTGAAGAAACCACAGTCTTCCGCACAAAGGTGGGGGAACCACAGTCTGTTCCAGCACAGGGTGGAAAACCACAAGTCTGTCCAGCACAGGTGGGAACCATAGTCTGTCCAGCACAGGGTGGAACCACAGTCTGTCCAGCAAGGGGTGGAACCACAGTTCTGTCCAGCACAGGGTGAGGAACCGCCAGTCTGTCCACACAGGTGGGGAACCACAGTCGGCATTGTGATGTACATTTTTAATCCAGCCCCACTACTAACAGAATTCCAGACTCGGTAAAAGCTCCTGTAACATCTCTATCGGCTTACTAAAGTTGTTATTTGCTCATCCTCTCCACACTCAAACGTAAACACACACACACAGCACACAACACACACACACACACTACATACTGTACTTTACACACACCAAACATATACAGACTTTAGACACACACACACCACCTCCCCACACTCAGACCCACTCAGACAGTGTTGTAATGCAGTCCAATATAATATGGGGTTTGTTGTGTTGTTCCGGTAATTGACAGGCTTACCCTTTTAGAGCACAATAACATTAGCATCCTCCGTCAGCTACGCTAGGCGAGGGCAAAGCCACGCTCTACATTGATGAGTTTGCCTGATTGTTCCGTCTTATTTAGCCAGCCGTTATTTTTATGACGGGGGGAGTGGGGCTGAAGAGATGACGGACCGGGCGACCAAACAGTAATCATTGCGCAGGACAGAGTGCCCCGTCATACCGTCCGGCCAATCGAATGAACGCTTACACCCGTATACAGACTTGTATCAGAAAGACCTTTTAATGTTGTGGTCCACAAGGGAGTTGGGTGAGGGGGGGGGGGGGGCTATACGTAAGAAGATACGGCAAACCCGGAGTGAGAGAGATTGGGGGGTGCTTCTACACTAAATTGATGTTGTGTGTTTCACTACTGCCTAATATGAAGTGTTTATGTTCATGGACAAAATACTGTTTGTGAGTATCCCCATTCATCAAATGAAGAGGAGAGTGTGAGAGGTAATTTCTCCCAGCAAACACAAGGAAGGGCAGAGTCCCACCACAGTACAAGATGGAAATCAAATAGCTTAATTAGCCAGGGTCTTCAGTTAGATTGACAGGGTTTATTATCCAGCCTTTAATTTAACCGCCAACACTTCACACCAACTTACCCTCCGACCCCGCTCGACAACGATACACATATCCGACAGCCAAATCGGAAAGAGCTCGAACTGAGCTCGTCTGGGCGCCACGCATCAGCTGACCAATCAGAGGACTCGGACTGATCCAGCGCGGCTCGGGTAGATTTTTTGTTGCCATGGCCCCAAAGATGCCATATCTTCTCTGTAATAACCTGGACTAGATATCTCAGTATGCACGCGTGTGGAGGCCATAAAATGCTGTAGCTTCATACAAGAACACACAGATATATCTCTAAAGGCAAACATCCTTCTGTATCTGGGAGAAATTGCCCTATTGAAGACGACCACAGTGGCAGAGAAATTCTTTGATCTCTGTCGCATGTACATCTCAACAGTCTTTTTTCCTGTGTTATTAAATAAAAAATACACCACACCAGTGAAGCGCTTGATGTGTTACAGTACCTCGCGAAACTTAAAGAAAGCGCCACAACAACGGTGACGTTAACAAGGCACAGCCGATTTCACCGCTCATGGCAAAGAGTTTAAATTTAAATTGTTGATTTACACCATGTACGAAACAGGATCACCTTCCTTGGTATTGAGTTGCACCCCTTTGGCCCTGAGAACAGCTTCAATGCGTCGGACATGGACTCCACAAGGTTGTCGAAAACCGTTCCACAGGGGATGCTGGCCCATGTGACTCCAATTGCTTCCACAGTCTGTGGTCAAGTTGGCTGGTTGTCCTTTAGGTAGGGGGCCATTCTTGATTTCACACAGGAAACGTTGAGCTGTAAAACCCAGCAGTGTTGCAGTTCTGATACAACCCAAACCGTTGCGCCTGGCAGCTTATACCATACCCCGTTCAAAAGACACTGAAATCTCTTTTGTCTTGCCCATTCCACCCTCTGAATGGCACACATACACAATCCATGTCTCAATTGTCGCAAGCGTAAAAAATCCTGATTTAACCTGTCTCCTCCCCTCATCCACATGAATTGAAGTGGGATTAACAGTACATCAATAGATCATAGCTTTCACCTGGATGTCACCTGGTCAGTCGATGTCATGGAAAGAGCAAGGTGTTCCTAATGCCTATGTTTTGTACACTCAGTGCAAACCCATTGATTCTTGAAGACATAACTTAGACATGTCTCATTGGACACGTCTGTAAGTTTTGTTAGTTATGACAGAACCTCAATCCATGTTACACACAGCAATCCCCCACCACCCCCTTTGGACCTTTTGCTCCATCTAGGTGACAGCAGACCTATGACAGCCCCCCCGCCCCCCCCACCTCGCACCTCTCCCTCTTCCCCAGATGCTGACACATCAGGAAATGTGTGCGTTGGAATTTGAAATGCGTGTGCTCCTCTCTTCTGCTATCCTTTCTCAGTCCGCCTGCATCTCCTCTCAGATCTATCATCCTGATTGATCACGGGGTAATTGGCTATTATTGAGGCTAATTTAACCCTCTCCGCCGTAGCATCCATCTGCCACCTCCACTGCTCCTGACAATCTACAAATGACTTACCCATGCAAATCTCCACCTGCCTGACCCTGAGCTGTGTTCCCCTGTAATTACACTAACACTGCCAGGGAAACAAGATTAGCCTGGTGTGTGAGAGAGAGTGTGTGTTGTGTTGTGTTGTTTTGTGTTGCTTTGTGTGTGTGTGTGTGTTTTGTGTTGCTTTGTGTGTGTGTGTGTGTGTGTGTGTTGCTCCTTGATGAAGGTGAAATGTAATTGTCATGTAGATGCGTAGAGAGAGGGTCTGCGTTGGTGAGTACTGAGGTTTGTCTCATTACTGATGACTTTGACTGATGGATGGATCTTGGTTAGAGAGAGGGACGGACAGAGAGGGGGGGATAGAGGGTAGTGAGGAGGGAGAGAGTTCTTTTGAAACTTTTGTGAGTGTAATGTTCACTGTTCATTTCTGATTGTTTGTTTCACTTTTGTTTATTATCTATTTCACTTCCTTTGGCAATGTTAACATACACTATATATACAAAAGTATGTGAACACCCCTTTAAATCAGTGGATTTGGCGGTTTCAGCCACACCCGTTGCTGACAGGTGTATAAAATTGAGCACACCGCCATGCAATCTCCATAGACAAACATTGGCAGTAGAATGGCCTTACTGAAGAGCTCAGTGACTTTCAATGTGGCACCGTCATAGGATGCCACCTTTCCAACAAGTCAGTTCGCCGTCATTGAACTCTGGAGCAGTGGAAACGACAGGTAGCCTAGTGGTTAGAGCGTTGGACCAATAACTGAAAGGTTGCTAGATCGAATCCCCGCGCTGACAAGGTAAAAATCTCTCGTTCTGCCCCTGAACCAGGCAGTTAACCCACTGTTCCCAGGCCGTCATTGTAAATAAGAATTTGTTCTTAACTGACTTGCCTAGTTGAATAGGAGAAGAGAGATAGATAGTTGTAGATCTGTAAGACAGGTACCACAAACAACATTCATCTTCAGAAGAATTAGATGGAAACATTGCTCAGTGTGTGTGTGTGTGTGTGT
>NW_019944486.1:0-17112 GCF_002910315.2 Salvelinus sp. IW2-2015 | reverse complement strand
CCAAGCGTTCTACAGGTTGTATTCTAGTGGAGAGGTGAGAGCCAAGCGTTCTACAGGTTGTATTCTCGTGGAGACATGAGCCAAGCGTTCTACAGGTTKWATGAAACATGTCACAAATACATTATGCTACTTCCTGCCTTCAGAAAGTATTCATACCACTTGACTTATTCCACATTTCCTGTTAGCCTGAATTCAAMGTGGATTAAATAGTTTCTCTCTCTCACCCATCTACACAATATCCCGTAATGACAAAGTGAAAACATGTTTGTAGAAATTTTTGCAATTGTATTAAATGAAATACAGAAATATTGAATTTACATAAGTATTCACGCTCCTTTGCTATGACACTAAATTGAGCTCAGGTGCATCCAATTTCCTTTGATCATCCTTGAGATGTAACTACAACTTGATTGGAGTTCACCTGTGGCCAATTAAATAGTTTGGACATGATTTAGAAAGAAACCTGAAACACACCTGTCTATATAAGGCCCCACAGTTGACAGTGCATATCAGAGCAGAAACTATACCATGAAGTCCAAGGAACTGTCTGTAGATCTCTGAGATAGAATTGTAATGAGGAATATATCTGGGGAAGAGTATAAAACTATTTCTACAGTGTTGAATGTTTCTAAGAGCATAGTGGTGTCCATAATTAGGAAATGTAAAAAAATATGGAACTACCCAGACTGCCTAGAGCTGGCTGTCCGACCAAACTGAACAACTGGGCAAGAAAGACCTTGGTCAGGGAGGTGACCAAAAACCCAATGACCGCTCTGACAGAGTTCCTTAGCTGAGATGGGAGAACCTGCCAGAAGGACAACAGTCTCTACAGCACTTCACCAATCTGTGCTTTTTGGTAGAGTAGCCAGACGGAAGCCACTCCTGAGAAAAAGGCACATGACAGCATGCCTGGAGTTTGCAGAAAGGCATGTGAAAGACTGAAATAGTAAGGCAAAAGATTGTGGTCAGATGAGACAAAAATGTAACTTCTTTGGCCTGATGCAAAGCACTATGTCTATAGAAAACCAGACACAGCTCATCACCCTTCTAACACCATCTCTACTGTGAAGCATGGTGGTGGCAGCATCATGTTATGGGGATGCTTTTCAGTGGCAGGGCCTGGGAGACTGGTAAGGATAGAGGGGACAATCAATGGAGCCAAATTCAGGCAAATCCTTGATGAGAACCTGCTTCAAACCACCTTAGACTGGGAAGATTTACGTTCCAACAGGACAGTGACCCCAAGCATACAGCCAAAACAGTGCTGGAATGGCTTCAGAACAACAATGTGAAAGTCCTTGAGTGGCCCAGACTTGAATCCCATTGAAAATCTGTGGAAAGACTTGAAGATTGCTGTTCACCGCCACCAAAGGTGCTTCTGCATTACAAAGTATTGACTCAGGGGTGTGAATACTTATGTAAATGCAATATTTCTGTATTTCATTATCAATAAATGTATCAATACATTTGCTAAAATTAAAAACATGTTTTTACTTTGTAAATATGGGGTATTGTGTGGAGATGGGTGAGGAAAAAAATAACAATTTCATCCATTTTGAATTCGGGCTGTAACACAACATGTGGAATAAGTCAAGGGGTGTGAGAACTTTCTGAAGGCATTGTATACTTGACTCAAGAAATTCACTCGCCTTGAGTTCTTAATTAAATTGTATAGGCCCATTTGATTTCCAAAATATTACCAATATAACATTGATCCTCGCTGCACTGTGCTGGAGAGGCCCTCTGACATATGAGTCCTCTTTCCGCTGGATGTCACTCAGGGGGCGGTCCACAAGCTCGAGAAAACCCCAATCAAACTGTGCATATCAGTCACACCAGCGACCGCTGCCGACGGACTAGTACCAAATACCCTGCACACACATCCACGAGTTCCACAGCACATAGTAACCCACTCACTGCAGTGACCAGTTCAGCATCCGATGCCTTTACCTCTACGGGCAAGGAGAAGAAGAAGTGTTTGCATTTGCTGAGGAAATTGGGGCGTTTTCTGAAGATGCTGGAGAACGGCGGCAAGGTGCTGAAAGAGGGGCTTCTGGAGAAGCGAAGCGACGGTTTGCTGCAGCTGTGGAAGAAGAAGCACTGCGTCCTCACGGAGGACGGGGTTCTGCTTCACCCGCCGAAGCAGCACGACCACCCGCACCATTACARCCACMACGGCGGCGGAGACACTGGCAAAGTCAAGGAGCTGCACTTCTCCAACATGAAAACTGTGGACTGCGTCGAGAGGAAAGGGAAATACATCTACTTCACSGTGGTCATGTCGGAGGGCAAGGAGATCGATTTCAGGTGTCCACAGGACGAGGGATGGAACGCCGAGATAACTTTGCAGATGGTGCAATACAAAAATAGGCAGGCCATCCTGGCGGTGAAGTCGACCAGACAGAAACGCAGCTCCTCGTTGTTCAGCTCCCGGGACAGAAAATTATTCGGAGCTCGCCAAACGTTGCGTGACCTGCGCCTCGGATATTCGACATGCGGTAAGACATCGGAGAGAGGTCTTAGCAGGCTTGATTACTAATTACTACGTAGCCCCTTAGAAGTGGAAATCCTCTGCGGGAATTGCTTGGATATACATTCCCCGGCAACGTTTGATATTTGACACAAGGCTCAGGATATAAGGCTCACCTACCCATAAACATGGGTTTACGCGCGGCGATGTCGGCAGGGGAAGCTTTGATGCTGTTAAATAAGCATGCATTGTTCCAAATCTTGTAGCCTCCTCAAATTACAGTCTCTTACATAAAACCATTTGCCATTGCAACAAAGAGAGCTTGCAAATATTCTAGGTCTTTACTTTTTGCCTAATTACGTTTTAATGTTTTATTATTCACTATTATTAGGCTATTATTCATGATTATTGGTAGGCATATTATGGTCCAGTTACCATCGGCACTTAATTGTGCGTAAAAATAAGTATTCTAAACATTCTTTGGAGCCATTAGTCTGCGTTTACACAGGCAGACCAATTCTCATCTTTTYCCATTAACTGGACAAAAGATCAGAATAGGGCTGCGTGTTTAAACGCAGCTCAAGAAAGCCACTCTATTTATGTTCAGGTGTAGCCTRCGGAGATTCCTCTTCTCGTGTCACGCACTGCCACCTCTGAGATGGTCTAATTTATTGTATCCGCAGGTTAATTGGACATTCAGAGGAGGGATCGATGGACTCCGGCTGCATCTGCCCGGCCTCACAAAAGGAGCATCACACCCTTCAGAAAACATCTCTTAATTTAACTGTTGTTCGGTCCCGACAACAGCAGCAGCCTTTTCCAAGTCCTATTTTTCATTAGAGACTCTTTATCTGAGAAAGATGGACACTGATGGACAAAGCTTAGGCCTCTGCTACAGCACGAGTGAAAACAGCTGTATTCTAACGGGCGATTCTCTGCCATMMCTTATTTATTAGATTGTGTATATATGTTTTATCTTAACAGGGTCATTGACTAATGTACAGTGTGGTTGTTGCTGGAGTTGAAACTGAAAGCTATGCTTGGAGATTCCGTAGGACAGTATAATGGTTTGATATGGTTGGAAGTAAGCCTCAGTATCTGTGATCCAGGTGGGATGGTTGATTGTGTTACACCTTTAAGGATGTACTATAGTCCTTTCACTTCTATTATTTCTTAAGTTGTGAGTAGCACATCCTGTTGTACAAACATGCCATGATACACATCCTCATTCTTTTATTGAGCCAAAGACTTATACGCTATAGTTACATTTTCCTCCCAAGTGTAGTTGACTGTAAAAATGACAGGATGCTCCAATGATGAAGGAAAAGTTGACAATTATTTGTTATTTGTTTGATTTCTCCATAAATCTCACTTTTTGTGATTATCCTCGTGCCAGATATGGCGCCCATGTTACATTTGCATTACAACTATGGAATACGGTTCGACTTTAGGAAGCAACATGTGTCAACGCTGCATATTCTTTTGGGAGTCTTAAATCTGTACAGATTAGAAACTGCAGTCCTGTTCAGTGGCAACTGATAGAAAGGTATCCTAGTGAGCAAAACTGGTTGAAAATACATCATTTCAATGGCAAAAATGTCTGAAAGGACTTATTTTCAACCAGTTTTGTCAAGAGCAGGTCATTAGGCTAAAAATGCATCGCCATCTTTCCTGAGGAAGCTATGCTGAGACTGTAGAGTTGCCCCCTCACACCACCCCCAGGTGTGTCCGTGTTGTCCTCACGTTAATCTTCATGTCCTTTTTTACAAAGTTACTGTTATTCAGTTGGGTTCTTATTTTGATGTGAGAGCTATTTTCATACTTCTGAAATATACATTCCATTTCAAATGAACAGCACCTCGTGTGATTTCCTGCTATGTAGCGAATAGAAACAGCTTGCAGGGAGAAAATGTGCCATTTAAATCAGCAGCAGATGTGTGTTCAATAGCTGTGTGTAGTGTTGCCTGTCTCAACCCTTCCATGCTAACAGCCTGTGAACTTCTCACCCCTATTTCCTGGGCTAAATGTAGAAGCTGTTGCTGTTCTGAGAATAATATTTCACCGTCAGCGTTCAGACTGAGACAAACTGCCATCCGTGGCGCGACAACACGCGTGTCTCCCTGCCTCTCTCGATTAAGCTAACTCATTTATACTACAGGGGGTGAAAAATGTGGATGACAGTGCCATTTCTACTCATCCGCATGGCATGGGGGGGGGGGCTGCCAAAAAGGAGACGACTCTATAACCACACCACTCAGCACTTGTGCATGCCCTTTGGACTGCTCAAAGCCACGTCAAGCCATGAAGGAGGGGCTAGGCTGGGACACTGTGTATGACATCCACCATCCACCCTGGAGGCCTCCAGTTGTGACAGGCGTCCTCTGATGGTGTGCTGACACCACCTGAGCACTGTGGCCGCTGGCTGGGCCAGGTCGGCCAGGTGCTGGAGTTCACCGATGATAAAGTCATGTTGACAGACAAGAGACTGTCGACGGGCCGCTCTGGGTCTCTCACTGCACTTGGTTGGGATTCCACAGTGCCCCTCTCCACCACCCTCCTCCCTACTAGGGCAGCTTGGGTAAAATTTAAAAGTCTGGTAGCAACAAACAGTTGGCTGACTCCAAGCTCCGCTTGCCTACTTGGCTCATCTACCTCCGGCTCAGAGGTGAAGTTTAATCTAGGTACAGATACAGGATCAGCTTCGCCTCCCCAATCCTAACCGCAAGCATTGGTGGGGAAAATCCAAAACTGACCCAAAATCAGCGTTAAGGGGCAACTTCACCTTACACTGCTCCTCTGCCCACCCTGCCCCAGCCCTTCACCACACCCACCACCCACCCCAAGCCCTTCGCCCTTCCCACCCAGCCCCTCTCAACCAGCCCCTCCACCCAGCCTTCTCCCCTCCCACCCCAGTCCCAGCCCTTCTCCCCTCTCACCCAGCTCCAGCCCCTCTCACCCAGCCCTTCTCCCCTCTCACCCAGCGCCAGCCCCTCCCCCCAGACCTTCTGCCCTCTGCCCTCTCCCACTCTACTTCCTCACTTTAATTGGTTTGTTAGGTCTGGAATGTCATTCACATGACTCCCAACGAAGATTGGCGCCTAGATAAGTCTTGATTGTCATATGAGCTGCAGTGATGTTTTCAGTACACTCAGTACTTAGTTCTTAGTAAGGATAATGTAGATTATTGCCAACACTGTTTTTTTTAAAGAACTCTCCTCATTTTTGCGCTGATTAAACACATATTGTCTCATTTTATATTTACTTATTGGCAGTGTAAATCTAGCCTTCTCAAGATTCCCTAAAAACCCAATMTGGATCTAAAAAATACAATGTAGAATTTGTGTCCTGGGAATTACCATGTGCTCGTTGTGGCAATACACCTGCTCATCAGTCCAGTGAATGGAACCCAGATTGTTCATGACTTCCTGCTCATCAGTCCAGTGAATGGAACCCAGATTGTTCATGACTTTGTTTTCTCCCTGCTCTTTGAAAGGCTCTGCGTAGGTGGGAGGAAGGCAGTGAGATACTGTAGATTAGCAACTCTCTTTATCTCTCTCTCTCTTTATCTCTCTCTCTGTGGCTAGAGAGGCTGAGGGATAGATCACCTTCAGGGGTTTTGTTCCTTATCTTTTCTCTTTGTGTGGATGGTGATACAGGTGTTGAAACAGGAAAGGACTTTGCTAAGCGAATTTCAACCAAACAGAAACTCTCACAGTTATATAATGGAGAGAAGCTAATTATAATTACATATTAGCAGGAAGTTTAGGATTACATATTGTGGTTMCTACACTATTATTTATCATTAATATACCATTATACCATATGTACAGGAATCAATACATGACATTTAATCTAGTCATTTAGCAGCACTTCTTTAGTCCAGAGCACTTTTCAGTAGTGAGAGAGGTAGTGAGTCTTCAAACTGTGTATTATTGTACAGATGGGTAATGTACATTATTGTACAGATGGGTAATGTACATTATTGTACAGATGGGTAATGTACATTATTGTACAGATGGGTAATGTGCATTATTGTACAGATGAGGTAATGTGCATTATTGTACAGATGGGTAATGTACATTATTGTACAGATGGGTAATGTACATTTATTGTACAGTGGGTAATGTACATATTGTACAGAAGGGTAATGTGCATTATTGTACAGATGGGTAATGTGCATTTGTACAGATGGGTAATGTGCATTGTTCTACAGATGAGTAATGTGCATTATTGTACAGATGGGTAATGTGCATTATTGTACAGTGTATTCTTATTGTATATGTGTCTTGAATTTCTTTACAAATTCCAGGTGCCTTTGTGCTATAGAGCTGTAATGATAGAATGTAACTATTGGACAATAAGGTGAGACCAAAGGAGGATGTAGGTGAGTTTCACTACAACTACTCCATCCTATACGGAAGATTGACCTGAATGTTAACTAATCATTCTGACACAGTTGACTCTGTGTCATGCAGGTGATGGAAAGTTTCAGCCAATTCATTACAATTAGCCCTTGCATCAGTGGGCCCCATGCACATGAAAGCTCATGCTCCCCATGAAGATTTCTTCCTTGAGGAGTTGTTCCTAGGCCATTGTGCTTCTGCTTGAGGTTTTTGGGTCTAAGCAGGGTTACTGAAATACTTTGTGACAACTGCTGATGTTACAAAGGCTTATTTTATCATTTGATTGATTGACTGGTCCTTCATCTCATACATGGGTTAACTAACAGGGTGAGTGAAAGCTTGTTTTAAAAAAAGCCAACGTTTCTCTCTGCCACCTCAAAAAGGCAGGATCGTGTTCATTAGTTACCAAACAGAAGAAAAGGACTGAAACAGGGAGGGATCACTTGGACTTGTTCAATAAGGAACACTCGTTTTCATTTTCTGTTGCCAAAATGTTTTGAAAGATTTTTACTTCATGTGCACAGATGAACATGAAAACAGGATTCCTGAGGAATGTTGGGTGAACTGAGTTCTTTTGACCCTGTGTCACCCCCCCCCCCCCCCCCCCCACCACCACCACCACCCACCCGGACCTGTTCCCAGACACCCAGCAGCAGACACTGGAGGTCACATCAGCTCAGCTGTCGCCTCTTTTCACTGATTAGGGCAGGAAGCCCTGTGAATAGAGAGCAGGGACATAGACTTAGGATAGACAACGCATCGTTGTATCTGTCCCTTTTATGCCGTCTAAAACAGGATTTTGGGCACTAAAAAAGTCCTCTATCTATCTCTATGGGGCAGGAATGTCACCTTGACTGTACACCGCTGCCCTGACAACTCCATGAAACTCCACAGGATAAGAGACAAAGAYCCAAGAGGATATAGTAGAATTACTACGCGTCAGCRTATTATCCTTRTCCAATGAAGATGGCTCAGGTATGTTGCAGGTCATGGGAGATGAGATCCCCATGTGGTTGATGTGGGGCCGCACATCTCTCTCAATTCTTTAGAATGTAATATGCATGGTGATAAACATAGTGATGTACAGAATACTGTATTCCCTCACGTTCTGCACTCAACAGTGCCAGTATTAACGGTGATTCAAACCATAGCCAAACAAAACCTCAAATGTTATGTGCAAACATATATACACTACATGACCAAAATATGTGGACATCTGCTTGTRGAACATCTCATTCCAAAATCGTGGGCGTTAATATGGAGTTGGTCCCCCTTTGCTGGTACAACAGCCTCCACTCTTCTGAGAAGGCGTTCCACTACATGTTGGAACATTGCTGTGGGGACTTGCTTCCATTTAGCCGCAAGAGCATTAGTGAGGTCGGGCATTGATGTTGAGCGATTAGGCCTGACTCGCAGTCGGAGGTCCAGTTCCTCCAAAAGGTGTTCGATGGGGTTGAGTTCAGGGCTCTGTGCAGGTCAGTCAAGTTCTTCCACACCGATCTCAACAAACCAGTTCTGTATGGACCTCGCTTTGTGCACGGGGGCATTGTCATGCTGAAAGAGGAAAGGGCCTTCCCCAAACTGTTGCCACAAAGTTGGAAGCACAGAATCGTCTTGAATGTCATTGTATGCTGTAGCGTTAAGATTTCCCTTCAATGGAACTAAGGGGCCTAGCCCGAACCATGAAAAACAGCCCCAGACCATTATTCCTTCTCCCAAAGAACAGTTATTGTGCTGATGTTGCTTACAGAGGCTTTTTGGAATTCGGTAGTGAGTGTTGCAACTGAGGACAGATGATTTTTACACGCTACGCCCTTCAGAACTCGGTGGTCTCGTTCTATGAACTTGTGTGGCCTACCACTGCGGTTGAGCTGTTGTTGCTCCTTGACGTTTCCAATTCACAACAGCACTTACAGTTGACCGGCGCAGCTCTATCAGGGCAGAAATTTGACGACTTCGCTTGTTTGGAAATGTGCGTCCTATGACGTGCACGTTGAAAGTCACTGAGCTCTTCAGTAAGGCCATTCTACGGCCAATGTTGTCTATGGAGATTGTGATACACCTGTAGCAACGGTGTGGCTGAAATAGCTCGAATCCACTAATTTGAAGGGGTGTCCACATACTTGTGTGTATATATAGTGTAAATGTAGTGTATGTGTGGCGGTTGCATATTGTGTGTCTCTCCAGGCTGTTGTGGAGACCAACAGCCACGGTCGCATAGGAAAACCTGACAATGTTTGATTTTTTTCCTCCTCAAATTTCCATTGTTGTCAGCAAGTAGAAAGTGGTGATTCAGCAAAGCGGGACAAATAAGGGTTTATCAGGAGAAGTGCACACACAAACACACACACACATACACACACACACACACAGAGGCAGTTGGCGGATTCTGTCTGCTTCTGATTACAGAGGTAGGTGGCTCAGTTCGCCTGCCAAAGTAAACTTAGCCTCCTCCCACTTCCCTCACAAGGTCAGTGATAGGGCAGTGGCACCTGGGAGTGCCTTCCAACAAAACTATCTCTGATCCTGCTTGCATCCCAAATGCCACCCTATTCCCTATAAAGTGTGCTGCTTTTGAGCCGGGGTCCATATGACTCTAGTCAACAGTAGTGCGCTGTGTAAGGAATAGGGTGCCATTTGGACGTAATCACTGTCTTTGAACCAAACACTTCCTCTTTTGCTGTCGTTACACTGTAATTATCTTGTCCTGTCATCCATATATCCGTTAAAAACAAGCAAATGAGAAACACAAAGGCAAATTGTGATGGGAATGATGCAGTGATGTGTTGAGTGCTTTGGCAACTAACGTTTTAGCTGGGATTTGCATTCAAGGAAAAAAGGACTCAAAGGGCTCACAACACAGTGGAATATAGATTGTGTCACTTCTGGATTCAAACTGCTGACTGTTCCCCGTTAAAGGAAAACTCCGCCCAAAAACAATCTTTTGGATTTTTTTCATTATTCCATTGTTGATTTCGTCTCAAAATGTGTTGCTTGTCAGCAATCAAGTTTTCAAGAATGTAACATTCAAAATACAGAAATCATCCCTGTACGATGCATTTTGCATTATATGATGCAAACGAAGCATCATATGATGCTAAATGCATCATACAGGAGGATTTCTATATTTTGAAGGTTACATACCTTGAAAACCTGATTACTGACAAGCAACACATTTTGGTACTGTGTCAACAATTGAATAATAGTTTTGGGGTGGGATTTTAACCTCTAGGGGTCTAAGCTGTTGGGGAGGGATTACTAGCTGACATATGGAGTTGTTTTATGATGGTCATACTATGGATCAATTAGCTATTTGATTTTTATTTTAAAAAATGTTTATATTTTTTTGACCCCCAATTTTGTGAGCCAAATTGGTAGTTACAGTCTTGTCTCATTGCTGCAACTCCCGTATGGACTCAGGAGAGGCGAAGGTCGAGAGCTGTGCGTCCTCCGAAACACAACCAAGCCACTGCTTCTTGACACAATACCCACTTAACCCGGAAGCCAGCTGCACCAATGTGTCGGAGGAAACACTGTACACCGTGTCAGCGTGCACTGTGCCGGGTCCGCCATTGGAGTCGCTAGTGCGTGATGGGATAAGGACATCCCTGCCGGCCAAACGTCGCCCACGGGTCTTCCGGCTGTGACAGACCTGGACTCGGACCCAGAATCTCTAGTGGCACAGCTAGCACTGCGATGCAGTGCTAAGACTCCACTGCGCCACTCTAGCTATTTGATTGTTGAATTTTACGACCCCTTTAGGTATAAGAAAAAAACATGTTTAAATGATTTAATAAAATATTGAATTTGGCCTTTACTACTATAGCCCATAGAAACGCATTGAATAACATATTCATAAACAGCAAAAAAAGACAGTCCAAAAATAAATCATGAGGAATAATGTTTTGAAGTGTCTGTCCTTTATCTAGGAGATATAAGAAAGCTCTGGAAATATTTTTKGGGGACACATATTTCACCCCTTATTTTTGTTGTCACAAAACTACCTCCATATTTCCATGAATTTGTATGAGTTACATTCAGACGAGTCCTGTGACACTTGTGGGGGTTGCAGAGCAAAACGGAGAACAACATCATGTTTGACAGTTTCCTCTTTCCATAGAGTGGTCATATTAGTTTGTAGGCTGTTTGGACGCTACACACATTTTTGTGAGAAGACTGATTTTCGGGATGTCTCATGGTCTGACAAATATCGCTGTAGCTCGGCCACTTTCCACCGTAGATGCGAAAGGCCGACATAGTGGATTGAGACGCAGCCCATGTAAAAATATCTCTAGCTTAAACTGACGGATTTTGCTGTGGATTTTTTATTATGTTGCTTAGCTTGACGCATGGGTTCGTCAATAGACATTAATGATAATTAAAACATAAAGGAAATCCAATGCAGCATCCCAAATGGCACCCTATTCCCTATATAGTGCACTGCTTTTGACCAGAGCCCTATGGGCCCTGTTCAAAAGTAGTGCACTACATAGGGAATAGGGTGCCATTTGGGACAAACCCCATAACTCGGCACGGCTGACATTTGAAAACTTTAATTATAAATAGTTGTTCCATCCTAAAGCCGGGAGAGTCACACTGTAATTAAAGACACTAAACTTACCCAGGTTGTGTCACTAATGAAAAAATACAGGAATTTAGCATTATTAGTGCACTACTTTTGACCAGGGCCCATAGGGTCAAAAGTAGTGTACTACATAGGGAATAGGGTGCAATTTTGGATGTATACCCAATTAAATTATCCTTGACATTTAAGCCTYCGGAGGGCTTTAATAAACCGCTTSAAAACCTGCGAGGGGCGGCAGAGTAATCCAGCGCACCTGTGAATTCATGTGGTAAAATCACATCTATCAAGCACACCCACTGACCGAGTAATGACTGTCTTTCTCAATGGCGTTTTTATGGAAATTTGTGCACTTTGTTTGAAAAATTGTGTCTATGGTGGAAGCAGGAACTGCATGAATTAGATTGCTTATTCACGACTGCCTTTCAAAAAACCTCTCATGTGTTTTGCACCTCAATGCTTCATTGTTCCGTCTTTTGGTATGATGGAAACACATCATCAACATCATAGACAGACAGAGGGTTCCCTATGGTTGATTCTATTAACTTTCCCCAAATTCCCAGGTTTCCCAGAAAACCCGGTTGGAATATTTCCGTAATCAGGAGGAAATCCAGAATCCTCCAATGGGGTTTTCCCGAAAACATGGGAAATGTTGGAATGTTACAGGAATTTAGCATTATTCCTGTTCTACCAACATAGGATAGTAGTAAACAGAGCTTCTCAATACATTCCACTTTCTTTCTTTTTTGGAGATTCAGCACATTTGATTCACCTAGGCAACTAATCCTGAAATCATTGTTGAGTTGAATCAGATGAGCCAGAAAATGGAAAAGAGCAGAGATTTGTATCTGCTATGTGCCCAGAGTGTCACATCTGCTCCCGCCCCCCTCTCCGGTGCTCGAGGTCACCAGTTCACTCATCATTACACACAGCTGCCCTACCGTTACGCGCACCCGCGCTTAATTATGGGACTCACCTGGACTCCATCACGTCATTTACCTCCCCTATATTACATTTAAGTCATTTAGCAGACGCTCTTATCCAGAGCGACTTACAAATTGGCTCCATTCACCTTATGATATCCAGTGGAACAACCACTTTACAATAGTGCATCTAACTCTTTTAAGGGGGGGGGGGTTAGAAGGATTACTTTATCCTATCCTAGGTATCCTTAAAGAGGTGGGGTTTCAGGTGTCTCCGGAAGGTGGTGATTGATTCCGCTGACCTGGCGTGCGTGAGGAGTTTGTTCCACCATTGGGGTGGGTGCCAGAGCAGCAACAGTTTTGACTGGGCTGAGCGGGACTGTACTTCCTCAGAGGTAGGGAGGCGAGCAGGCCAGAGCATAGCGAGCAGGCTATATCTGTCACATCCTCAGTTTTATTCCCGAGTCAGTATTGATGTTATGTTTCTCCTGTCCAGATGCTGTTCTTGTTTTGTTTCATGTCTATTTATTATTAAATCCACACCCTGTACTTGCTTCTCGTCTCCCAGCGTCTGTCGTTACAGAACCGTTACACAGAGAGATCCTATAAATCATAGTGTTCTATATCTAATTCTATGTGCGGGTCCCTGAGGAACAGATTGTTTAACAATGGGCTAGTAAGCCTGACGTCAGTCTGAGTTCTGTCTCCTATAGGCTACCTCTGACGTCAGTCTGAGTTCTGTCTCCTGTAGGCTACCTCCTGACGTCAGTCTGAGTTCTGTCTCCTTAGGCTACCTCCTGACATCAGTCTGAGTTCTGTCTCTATAGGCTACCTCCTGACGTCAGTCTGAGTTCTGTCTCCTATAGGCTACCTCCTGACATCAGTCTGAGTTCTGTCTCCTATAGGCTACCTCCTGACGTCAGTCTGAGTTCTGTCTCCTATAGGCTACCTCCTGACGTCAGCCTGAGTTCTGTCTCCTATAGGCTACCTCCTGACATCCAGTCTGAGTTCTGTCTCCTATAGGCTACCTCCTGACGTCAGTCTGAGTTCTGTCTCCTATAGGCTACTCCTGACATCAGTCTGAGTTCTGTCTCCTATAGGCTACCTCCTGACATCAGTCTGAGTTCTGTCTCCTATAGGCTACCTCCTGACTCAGTCTGAGTTCTGTCTCCTATAGGCTACTCCTGACTCATCTGAGTTCTGTCTCCTGTAGGCTACCTCCTGACATCAGTCTGAGTTCTGTCTCCTATAGGCTACCTCCTGACATCAGTCTGAGTTCTGTCTCCTGTAGGCTACCTCCTGACATCAGTCTGAGTTCTGTCTCCTATAGGCTACCTCCTGACATCAGTCTGAGTTCTGTCTCCTATAGGCTACCTCCTGACTCAGTCTGAGTTCTGTCTCCTTTAGGCTACCTCCTGACTCAGTCTGAGTTCTGTCTCCTGTATGGCTACCTCCTGACTCAGTCTGAGTTTCTGTAGGCTACCTCCTGACTCAGTCTGAGTTCTGTCTCCTGTAGGCTACCTTCCTGACGTCAGTCTGAGTTCTGTCTCCTATAGCTACCTCCTGACGTCAGTCTGAGTTCTGTCTCCTATAGGCTACCTCCTGACGTCAGTCTGAGTTCTGTCTCCTATAGGCTACCTCCTGACGTCAGTCTGAGTTCTGTCTCCTTTAGGCTACCTCCTGGACGTCAGTCTGAGTTTTGTCTCCTGTAGGCCTACCTCCCTGACAGGAGTTCTGCCTCCATTTGGCCACATGACTACTCATTAACTGTGGAGGCTTTGTGGACCGTGGTGGAGGATATGCCTATGTAATATAGCTACTGTAATTGGACTGGGGGAGATAGCTATGAGATAGCTGCTGTAACTCATAGTGTTGCTACTGACAGTGCTGACAGCGTCAGGCCAGGCTTGACTGGTTCTCCACATCAACAGATTCTCAGATGATTGACTCTCCCATCTCTGTAGGCCTAAACATCTCGGGAAATACCCCTCCACATCTCTCAGCCTCTGGTTTTGAGAGAAAAATGACCTGTCCTTGAGGAAATAAGAAGGAAATCCTCCAACCAGGATTTCTGGAAAACCTGGAAATGTTGGGGAATTGACCAGGAATTTTGCAACCCTATCTATCAGTATGCATATATATTTCTGGTTTTATTAGACAGATCAGAAATGAGGATAGGTGGTCAGGTAGGGGAGACAGTTGTAAACTGGCACATAGGGGATTCGAACCCCGCCTTTGGGCATGCGTAGCCCACAGGAGGCTGCTGAGGGGAGGAGGGCTCATAATAATGGCTGGAACAAAGCGAATGGAAAGGCATCAAACCCTTGGAAACCATGGAAACCATGTTCAATATATTTGASGCCATTCCACCTATTCCGCTCCAGCCATTACCACGAGCCCATCCTCCCCAATAAGGTGCCACCAACCTCCTGTGGTGTAGCTTGGCTGTGTTGACTACGAAACCAACCTCCGGTACAGTCAGTGCATGTATTGTGATTAGTAACTACGGTTCATAACATTCGGCGACAATATATGAACTTCGACCTTGAACAATACCAGATACTGTATTTGCTGGGAAGTAACCCTACCCCATTGCTGCTAAATCTGTCCTGCTTTTCCTGCATAATCGCWTTTGCCTTTTGCATACTCCCAAGATAATCGTCCCTAATCAGTGTTAGAACTTTTGAGCCACAGGACAGGAATTTGAATGAACAGTCAATAAACATTAGGCTGCTATMACTCAYCACAGGAGCGGATGCAACAGTAATTCTGTGGTTTGTCAATGTATACAGATACATTATGAGTGTATGATAGCGGAATGAGTAATACGTCCCTCCCAATGACACTGTGTCCTGTATTCAGGGTAAACACTTAGTGGACAGAGGACAGCCTGAGGCAAGGCTTTCTGGTRCCTCTTGCTTTGTTGTTGTCTGCTTCATTCMTGAAAAATACCAGGAAGTGTTATTACTGTGTTATTTATGGGTGGATATTGGTTAGTTCTGGGACTTAAAAGCGCCATGTGATTGTTGCTAATGCATGCCATCAGGAGGAAGTATAGTACTAATGTTATTTAGCGTGCTAAGTCGCTAACAGTAAGAAACATTYACACAAGCTCAAAGCCCGTCTCAGAGAAACCAGAAATCAACAGGAGTCATGTGGCTTTTTTGTCGGTCATCTGATAAGCTCTCATTTGGGAACAATGAAGGCTTGTCATAAACGGAGGCACAGCACAGAAGGCTTGTCATAAACGGAGGCTCAGCACAGAAGGTTAGCGGCGCTAGCCATGTTTGACATGGCTCTGTATGTGATAGGGTGGGAGATAATGTTGATCGTAGCTAGCCCAGCGTGGATGCTAGTAGCTATAGCTAGCCCTAGCGTGAATGCAGGTTGAGTCTTGTCCTGAAGGCAGAACTGAGCGATTTCCCCTTGGAAAGGACAGCTGCAATGTCAAAATTGACTATATTGTAAAAATGAATGAAAACAAAAATTAGCTTTTTGGTGTTAATTTAAGGTTAGGGTTAGGCATTAGGGTTCCGGTGTGATTATGGTTAGGGTTAGGTTGAGGTTAGGCCGTCATTGTAAATAAGAATTTGTTCTTAACTGACTTGCCTAGTTAAATAAAGGTTAATATAAATAAATAAAAATAAAAGTTTTAAAATGAGATTTTTATGACTTTGTGGCTGTGCTAGCTAGTGGAGAGCAGCCGGATTTAGTCCCAAATGTGGAAATAGGTTGCCCTTTGGATGCAGGAGGTTTGTTGAAAACATACTGCATGTTGAGAACAGCTGCAGTTCCTGTCAGTGTATTTACCGGGTGGCAGTTTTCTGCCTATGATTTGCCCATCTGCCCATTCCTCTCTGACAGGGAGAACTAGCATTTTGCCATAAAACATTTTTTGTACCACTTTCATTGTATAAAAACATTTCAGAGGAGTTTAAACAGTGTTCACAGTATTTGTTTTATCACTTTTATTGTGTAAAACATTTCAGAGAGTTTTAACAGTGTTCACACACAAGTGTTTGTTTTTCTCTAGTCGTCCTTGTTTTTCTCTAGTCGTCCTTGTTTCTCTCTAGTTGTCCTTGAGTTTCTCTCTAGTTGTCCTTGTTTTCTCTCTTAGTTGTCCTTGTTTTTCTTCTAGTTGTCCTTGTTTTTCCTCTAGTTGTCTTGGTTTTTCTCTCTAGTTGTCCTGTTTCTCTTCTAGTCGTCTTGTTTCTCTCTAGTTGTCCTTGTTTTTCTTAGTTGTCCTTGTTTTTTCTGTAGTTGTCCTTGTTTTTCTGTAGTTGTCCTGTTTTCTTTGTAGTTGTCCCTTGTTTTTCTGTAGTTGTCCTTGTTTTTCTGTAGTTTGTACTTGTTTTTCTCTAGTCGTCCTTGTTTCTCTCTAGTCGTCCTTGTTTATCTCTAGTTGTCCTTGTTTTTCTCTCTAGTTGTCCTTGTTTTTTCTCCTATTGTCCTTGTTTTTCTCTCTAGTTGTCCTTGTTTTTCTCTCTAGTTGTCCTTCGTTTTTTTCTCTCTAGTGTCCTTGTTTTTTCTCTCCTAGTTGTCCTTGTTTTTTCTCTCTAGTTGTCCTTTGTTTTCTCTCCTAGTTGTCCTTGTTTTTCTCTCTAGTTGTCCTTGTTTTTCTCTCTAGTTGTCCTTGTTTTTCTCTAGTTGTCCTTGTTTTTCTGTAGTTGTCCTTTGTTTTTTTTTGTAGTTGTCCTTGTTTTCTCTAGTTGCTTGTTTTTCTCTCTAGTTGTC
>NW_019944485.1:53266-70887 GCF_002910315.2 Salvelinus sp. IW2-2015 | reverse complement strand
CAGCAGAGTCTGTTTTATTATGTGCAGCTAGAGTTGGGAGTACTTAAAATGGCAATGTAGTAGTTCGGGGTTTCATGGCAGCATGAGTTGCTGTTTTTAGGCAGCTAGAGTTGGGGAGGTTCTATGGCCAGCAAGATGTCTCCGACTTGGTTTCTATGGCAGCACGGAGTTTGTGTTTTCTATGAAGCAGAAGTTTGGGAGTTCTATGGGACAGCATGAGTCGGGGTGGTTCATTGTGCAGCGGAGTTGAGTGTATTTCTATAGCAGCAGAGTATTGGTGTTTACTCATGCGCAGCAGAGTTGGTGTTTTCTAATGGCGCAGAGTTGGTGCTTCATACGAGAGAAAGCAGAGTTAGGGACGACTCTATTGGCAGCAGAAGTTGGTGTTTCTATGGCAGCAGAAATGGGAGTTCTCACTGGCAGCAGATGTGGTGGTGTTTCTATGGCAAGCAGAATTGGTGTTGTTTTCTAATGAGGGAGCAGCAGAGTTGGGACGAGTTTCCCACATGGGCTAGCGGTAGTTTCGGATGTCTAGCTATAGGCAGCAGAGTTGGGAGTTCTCTAATGGCAGGCCCAGAGTTGGTGTTTGGCTAGGGTCTATGGCCGAAGCAGAGTCTGCTGTTTCTAGTGGCAGCAGAGTTGTGTTTCCCGGATGGCATGCAGGAAGTTCTGTGGGAGTGATCTTATGGCACCAATCAGATTTGAGGGAGTTGGGTCAATGGGCAGGCAGGAGTTTGGGGAGTTTCTAGGCAGCAGAGATTGGGCGAGTTCTATGGGACAGAGTTGGGTGTTCTATTGAGCAGGCGAGATTGGTGGGTATGTATCATGCGAGCAGAGGTTGCTGAGTTTCTAAGGACGGGAGGTTCCGAGCAGCAGAGTTGCGGTGTCTATGGCAGCAGTTGTAATGTGAGGTCTTTTGCCACAGCAGTGCTGTTTCTATGGCAGCCAAAGTGGGGTTTCTATGGCAAGCAGACGTTAGGGTGTTTGCCGGGCTTATCAGGATACTTATGACCCATGATCTCAGGACAGCAGAGCAAGAAGTTAGCAGTGGCGTTCGGCATTAATTGGTCCCGAGTGCCTCATACCGTCCTTATCTTCTGGAAGCTGTCGATGCATACACATCACGCTCTAGCCTGTAGGAATAACTGGGATATTTAAAGACACATGAGACATGGGTCAACGTGTAGTAAAGGTACATATAAGATATCGTGATGGACTAGTCACTTGGTACTTTCCCCCATGTGATCTTATCCCCGAGATAGCTTGTCAGAAGCAGAGCAATGACACATATAATGCCTGCACTCGGCTGCACGCGTCTCAGTGTTACGCACTCTTCTGGTCGTCTGAGGACATACGATTCCTAGTAATCAAAAAGACGATAAGGAGGGTCTCGTCGAGGACATGTGGACACCGCTGCGCT
Source organism: Salvelinus sp. IW2-2015 (assembly GCF_002910315.2). NCBI lineage: Eukaryota > Metazoa > Chordata > Actinopteri > Salmoniformes > Salmonidae > Salvelinus > Salvelinus sp. IW2-2015. The sequence goes on along the minus strand of NW_019944485.1, from coordinate 69,467 downwards.
TCGAACTCGCTAGTCGGCGATCATGGATTGAACTTATCAACCAAAGGCCACCAATGTTTATCCCAGGTGGAAAACGTGCAAAGGGAATCGGAAGTAGATGCAGCCAGAATCTAGACAGGGAGAAGATCTATGTGACGACACTAGATTAGATCTGTGTTTATATCACAACGTTTCCAAGGGAGGGACCTCCACCCTCAGTGGTCGTAAGAAGCTTCGTGTCCTGACAGTTTAACACCAGAACTGTCTTATTATATTGAACCATTTATCAGATCTTTTGTGTAATAGCTAGCAGAATATCCAATATGGTAAAGACTTGTGTAAGGAGACAATAAAATGCCACAGCTACATATTACCGCTAAAGATAGGATCTACACATATGGAGCTAAGTTCTTACAGGAAGTAGAGGACGCAAAAACTACAAGTAGAGGACAGGAAAACTACAAGTAGAGAGGACAAGGAAAACTACAAGTAGAGACGCAAAAACTACAAGTAGATGGAGAGACGCAAAAAACTACAAGTAAGAGGACGCAAAAACTACAGTAGAGGACAGGAAACTACAAGAAAGAGGACGCAAAAAATACAAGTAGAGGACGCAAAAACTACAAGTAGAGGACAGGAAAACTACAAGTAGAGGACGCAAAAACTACAAGTAGAGTACGCAAAAAACTACAAGTAGAGGACAGGAAAACTACAAGTAGAGGACGCAAAACTACAAGTAGAGGACAGAACCAAGTAGAGGACAGGAAAACTGGAAGTAGAGGACAGGAAAATACAAGTAGAAAGCAGGAGAAACTACTTTAATAAACACATGGGGGAAAAAATGTAGGTATGTTTTTCAGTTGTTTTTTCAACAAGACCGTACCAATTTCAAGCTTATCTTTCTAAAATATAAACAGTTAATTCAGAATATTAAGGCAAGTTAGCTGGCTAAGACATTGATCCTGCATTGCCAGTATACCTTCTGTAGGACACAGACATATGGTCCCTGCCCAAGTAGTAATAGGATAAACTAACCCTGGTAGGATAAACTAACCCTAACCTGGTAGGATAAACTAACCCTGTAGGATAAACTAACCCTAACCCTGGTAGGATAAACTAACACCAACCCTGGTATTATAGGAATAAACTAACCCTGGTAGGATAACTAACCCTAACCCTCGTAGGATAAAATACCCTGTAGGATAAACTAACCCTAACCCTGGTAGGATAAACTAACCCTAACCCTGGTAGGATAAACTAACCCTAACCCTCGTAGGATAAAATAACACTGGTAGGATAAACTAACCCTAACTCTGGTAGGATTAAACTACACCAACCCTGGTATTATAGGATAACTAACCCTAACCCTGGTAGGATAGGAACAACTAACCCTAACCTGTACGATAGGATAAACTAACCCTAACCCTGGTAGGATAAACTAACCCTATCCCTGGTAGGATAGGGAAAACTAACCCTAACCCTGGTAGGATAACTAACCCTAACCCTGGTAGTATAGGATAAACTAACCCTAACCCTGGTAGGATAAACTAACCCTAACCCTGGTAGGAATAACTAACCCTAACCCTGGTAGGATTGGAAAAACTAACCCTAACCCTGGTACGATAGGATAAACTAACCCTAACCCTGGTAGGATAAACTAACTAGCCCTGGTAGGATAGGAAAAACTACCCTAACCCTGGTAGGATAGGATAAACTACCCTAACTGGTAGGATACAACTAAACCCTAACCCTGGTAGGATAAACTAACCTACCCTGGTAGGAAAAACTAACCCTAACCCTGGTAGAAAAAACTAACCCTAACCCTGGTAGGATAACTAACCCTAGCCCTGGTAGGATAGGAAAACTAACCCTAACCCTGGTAGGATAGGATAACTAACCCTAGCCCTGGTAGTATAGGATAAACTAACGATAACCCTGGTAGTATAGGATAAACTAACCCTGGTAGGATAAACTAACCCTAACCCTGGTAGGATAGAATAACTAACCCTAACCCTGGTAGGATAGGATAAACTAACCAGGCTTAGGTGCTGAGCGCTTTGGAGCAGGTTTCATCAAGGATCTCTCTGTGCTTTGTTCCATTCATCTTTCCCTTGATCCTGATAGTCTCCCAGTCCCGCCGCTGAAAAAATCCAAAGAGTTCAATCTTGGGTTCATCAGACCAGAGAATCTTGTTTCTCATGGTCTGAAATCCTTTAGGTGTCATTTGTAAAACTCCAAGCGGGCTGTCATGTGCTTTTTTACTGAGGAGTGGCTTCCCTCTGGCCACTCCACCATAAAGGCCTGATTGATGGAGTGCTGCAGAGATGGTTGTCCTTCTGGAAGGTTCTCCATCTCCACAGAGAACACTAGAGCTTCGGTCAGAGTGACCATCAGGTTCTTGGTCATCTCCCTGACCAAGGCCCTTCTCCCCCGATTGCTCAGTGGTTTCAAACTTCTTCCATTTAAGAATGATGATGGCCCCTGTGTTCTTAGGGACCTACAATGCTGCAGAAATGTTTTGGTACCCTTCCCTAGATCTGTGCCTCGGCACTGTCTCTGAGCTCTACGGATAATTATTTAGACCCTCATGGCTTGTGACCTATATAGACAGGTGTGTGCCTTTTTCAAATCATGTCAAATTCAGGAAAGCAAGCATTTTTACTGTTAGTCCACACCTGTTGTTTACGAAGCATGTGACAAATAGATTGTGATGTCATTTGAGGAATGACACCGCATTCCCACAGATTTGCACGAGGACCTTTACATAATTTGACTAAACATAAAAATATGTTATTCCGAGTAAACTGCAAGCCTTCCTCAACCCCACACCTCATGCTTCTACGGTGTGTCTGCTGTTTTCATTGGGTTGTTTTACAGGGTCATGGACCAGGCTGGTCCCTGCGTCCTCTGTCTGTTCTCATCAGTCAGGACAACATCCCCGTGGTAAATGACTGCATTTACAGTTCCATAGAAACCATACACTAACACTCACACTGACTACTTGATGTTTCCCAGTGTGTGTGGGTAGAGTCCAGTGTGTTGGGTAGAGTCCAGTGTGTTGGGTAGACAGTCCAGTGTGTTGGTAGAGTCGTGTGTGGGTAAGAGTCCAGTGTGTTGGGTAGAGTCCAGTGTGTTGGGTAGAGTCCAGTGTGTTGGTAGAGTCCAGTGTGTGGGTAGAGTTCAGTGTGTTGGGTAGAGTCCAGTTGTTGGGTAGAGTCCAGTGTGTTGGTAGAGTCCAGTGTGTGGTAGAGTCCAGTGTGTTGGGTAGAGTCCAGTGTGTTGGGTAGAGTCCAGTGTGTTGGTAGAGTCCAGTGTGTTGGGTAGAGCCAGTGTGTGGGTAGAGTCCAGTGTGTGGTAGAGTCGCAGTGTGTGGGTAGAGTCCAGTGTGTGGTAGATTCAGTGTGTGGGTAGAGTCAGTGTGTTGGGTAGAGTCCAGTGTGTGTGGGTAGAGTCCAGTGTGTGTGGGTAGAGTCCAGTGTGTGGTGATTAGTGTTGGGTAGAGTCCAGTGTGTTGGGTAGAGTCCAGTGTGTTGGGTAGAGTCCAGTGTGTTGGGTAGAGTCCAGTGTGTTGGGTAGAGTCAGTGTGTTGGTAGAGTCCAGTGTGTTGGTAGAGTCCAGTGTGGTAGAGTCCAGTGTGTGGGTAGAGTCAGTGTGTTGGGTAGAGTCCAGTGTGTTGGGTAGAGTCTAGTGTGTTGGGTAGAGTCCAGTGTGTTGGGTAGAGTCCAGTGTTTGGGTAGAGTCCAGTGTGTTGGGTAGAGTCCAGTGTGTTGGGTAGAGTCAGTGTGTTGGTAGAGTCCAGTGTGTGGGTAGAGTCCAGTGTGTTGGGTAGAGTCCAGTGTGTTGGGTAGAGTCCAGTGTGTTGGTAGAGTCCAGTGTGTTGGGTAGAGTCCAGTGTGTTGGGTAGAGTCCAGTGTGGTGGGTAGCGTCCAGTGTGTTGGTAGAGTCCATGTGTTGGGGTAGAGTCCAGTGTGTTGGGGTAGAGTCCAGTGTGTGTGGTAGAGTCCAGTGGTGTTGAGTAGAGTCCAGTGTGTGGGTAGAGTCCAGTTGTGGGTAGAGTCCAGTGTGTTTGGCTAGAGTCCAGTGTGTTGGCTAGAGTCCAGTGTGTAGGTAGAGTCTCCAGTGTGTGGGTAGAGTCCAGTGTGTGGGTAAGTCCAGTGTGTTGGGTAGAGTCCATGTGTTTGGGTGAGTCCAGTGTGTTGGGTAGAGTCCAGTGTGTTTGGGTAGAGTCCAGTGTGTTGTAGAGTCCAGTGTGTGGGTAGAGCCCAGTGTGTTGGGTAGAGTCCAGTGTGTTGGGTGAGTCCATGTGTTGGGTAGAGTCCAGTGGTTGGAGAGTCAGGTGTAGTCCAGTGTGTGGGGTAGAGTCCAGTGGTGGGGTAGAGTCCGTGTGGGGGTAGTCCCAGTGTGTAAGGTCCAGTGTGTGGGGTAGAGCCAGTGTGTGGGGTAGAGTCCAGTGTGTGGGGTAGAGTCCAGTGTGTGGGGTAGAGTCCAGTGTGTGGGGTAGAGTCCAGTGTGTTGAGTAGAGTCCAGTGCAAAAAAAATGGTAAATGTAGCCAGTCTTGTTTTAGCAGTCTTATGGCATGGGGGTAGAAGCTTCTTCAGGGTCCTTTTGGTTCCAGACTTGGTGCGTCGGTACCACTTGTCGTGGCGGTAGCAGAGAGAACATTCTATGGCTTGGGTGGTTAAAGTCTTTGGCTATAGAGGTCCTGGATGGTTGGGAGTTCAGCCCACTCGAAACCCTCCTAGCAACATGCAGAGGGAAGGAAAAGCAGCCAACATGTGCTCAGCATATGTGGGAACTCCTTCAAGACTGTTGGAAAAGCATTCCGGTGAAGCTGGTTGAGAGAATGCCAAGAGTGTGCAAAGCTGTCATCAAGGCAAAGGGTGGCTACTTTGAAGAATCTCAATATTAAAATATATTTTTATTTATAAAAAAAATAAAGAAATGTTGGTTTACTACATGATTCTATATGTGCTATTTAATAGGTTTGATGTTTTTACTATTAATCTACAATGTAGAAAATAGTTGAAATAAAGAAAAACCCTTGATTGAGTAGAGGTGTCCAAACTTTTGACTGGTACCCTTAAACTCTAAGGGGTTAAATAAGGGGAACACCACAGACACACTGCAACAGACATTTATATGTTTGCATTGTTTTGTGTTTATTGTTTTTGAGGTGTATTGTTTGTGTATAACCTGTGTTTTAAATGTGTGTTACTGTCTTCGTCTATCAGAGTACCATTGTTTTGTTACTTGTCAGGTTTTACGTTGTTTTTGTTGTGGGACCCCAGGAAGAGTAGCTGCTGCTTTTGCAAACGCTAACAGGGATCCAAACTAAACAGATATGAATGGACAAAGSCATCGATCACGTGACAACATTCAATCCTCTGTGACGACTGTATCGAAGCCACATGAAGCCGGTTAAGATGGCGCGCACCGTTTGAGCTACTCCAGGAAGTTACGATGTAGGCTAGCTCAGTGCTGCCTCCTCACAATGACTCAAGTCGAAGGCTAATTCGGGGTACTGCACGTCTACAGCAACYAAATTATCCTTAGAATTATCCTTTAACTTCTTCTGTGTGCAAATTGTTCAAAAAATAATCGGTTGAAGAACATACATCTGGTGTTTTAGAAACGAATTGTCRGTCTTGAACTTCTGCGGTTTCAATGAGAGGGGGACGTCATCCTCCCCCGGCGACAACGGACAGGGGGATGTGTTAGTCTAGTTACCAGTAATCTSTTTCTGTTTGCTCTGAACATGACTCCTCTGTGCGATACGCTTGAACTGCCTGTGTGAGATTAAAACCATTGTCTTCCTCTCTGATCCCTGTGATGTACTGTACTGTACTGTAGGCTGTGTCCTAAACGGCACCATAGTTCCTATAAAGTGCACTACTTTTGTCCAGGGCCCCCATAGGAAAAAGGGTTCCATTTGGGACACTTCGTTAGACACAAAAGGCTGATGGAATTCAAACTCAGTGGTAAAGGTCACCTTCTTCAGCTCCAGGAGGATGTTTACTGTATCAGTAGCTTAGTGTCCTTCCTGTCAGGAGATGCCATGCGTTTCTACACACACACACACACACACACACACACACACACACAAGCACACGCACACGCAAACACTTACACACACTTGTTGTTCTCTCACAGTTTAGAACCAGACGTGATTATCACCATAGCCAGGTGGTAGAATTTCCTGTCCGGTACTTCAATGACATTAAAGTGATGTTGCTCATCCCACTTGGGCCAGTTGGTGCTCACTTAACAATCCCCCAGGAGTCAACCTGGCTAAGGCACTCATCTTCCCTAATGCCATGCTTTTCTTGGTACTCCTCTTCGCTCGAACCTTCCATGTTCTCTGTTCTCTCTGTTCTCTTCTGTTCTCTCTCTGTTCCTCTCTCTGTTCTATCTCTCTCTCTCTGTTCTCTCTCTGTTTCTCTCCTGTTCTCTCCTGTTCTCTCCTTTCTTGTTCATCTCTGTTTCTCCTGTTTCTCACTGTTCTCTCCCTGTTTCTCTCTGTTCTCTCTCTGTTCTCTCTGTTCTCTCCTGTTCTCTCTCTGTTCCTCTTATTCTCTCTCTGTTCTCTCCTGTTCCATTGTTTTCTGTTCTCTCTCTGTTCTCATCTCTGTTCTCTCTCTGTTCTCTCTCTGTTCTCTCCCTGTCTCTCTCTGTTCTCTCTCTGTTCTCTCTCTGTTCTCTCCCTGTTCATTTTTCTGTTCTCCCCTGTTCTCTCTCTGTTCTCTCGCCTGTCTCTCCCTGTTCTCATCCTGTTTCCTCTCTGTTCTCTCTCTGTTCTCTCTTGTTCTTCTCTGTTCTCTCTCTGTTCTCTCTCTGTTTCTCTCTGTTCTCTCGCTGTTCTCTCTCTGTTTCTCTGTTCTCTCTCTGTTCTCTCTCTGTTCCTCCTCTGTTCTCTCCTGTTCTCTCCTGTTCTCTCTCTTTTCTCATCTGTTTCTTCCCTAGTTCTCTCTCTGTTTCTCTCGTTTCTCCTGTCTCGTCTCTGTTCTCCTGCTGTTCTCTTCCTGTTCTTCTCTGTTCTCGTCTCTGTTCTCTCTCTGTTCTCTCCCTGTCTCTCCTTCTGTTCTCTCTCCTGTTTCTCCGTCTCTGTTCTCTCTCTGTTCTCTCCCTGTCTCTCTCCCTGTTTCTCTCTCTGTTCTCCTCTCTGTCTCTCTCTGTTCTTCTCCTGTTCTCTCCTGTTCTTCTCTCTGTTCTCTCCTGTTCTCTTCCTGTTCTCGTCTCTGTTCTCTCTCTGTTCTCTCTCTGTTTCTCTTCTGTTCTCTCTGTTCTTCTCTCTCTGTTCTCTCTCTGTTCTCTCCTGTTCTCTCCTCCTGTTCTCTCTGTTCTCTCACTGCTTCTCGTTCCTGTTCTCTCTCTGTTCTCTCCCTTGTCTCTCTCTGTTCTCTCTCTGTTCTCTCCTGTTCTCATGTTTCTCTGTTCTCTCCCTGTTCTCTCCTGTTCTCTCTCTGTTCTCTCTCTTGTTCTCTCCTCTGTTTCTTCTGTTTTCTCCTTTTCGTTCTCCTCTCTGTTCTCCTGTTCTCTCCTGTTCCATGTTCTGTCTGTTCTCTCTCTGTTTTTCTGCTCTGTCTCTCTCTGTTCTCTCTCTGTTCTTCCCTGTTCCATGTTTCCTGTTCTCCGTTTCTCTTTTTCCTTGTTTTCTGTTCTCTCCCTGTTCTCTCTCCTGTTCTCTCTCTGTTCCTCTCTCTGTTCTCTCTCTGGTTCTCTCTCTGTTCTCTCCCTGTTCTCTCCCTGTTCTCTCTGTTTCTCTCTCTGTTCTCTCTCTGTTCCTCTTCTGTTCTCTCCCTGTTCTCTTCCCTGTTCTCTCCTTGTTCTCTCTCTGTTCTCGCGTTCCGCCCTTCTCTTGTTCTCTCTCTCTGTTCCCCTCTCTCTGTCTCCTCTTCCTGTCTCTCTCTGTTCTCTCTCCCTGTTCTCTTCCTGTTCTCTCTCTGTTCTCTCTCTGTTCTCTCCCTGTTCTCTCCTGTTCTCTCTCTCTGTTCTCTCGTTCTGTTCTCTCCTGTTCTCTCCCCTGTTCTCTCTCTGTTCTCTCCTGTTCTCTTCGTCCTGTTCTCTCCTGTTCTCCTCTCTGTTTCTCTCTCTGTTCTCTCTCTGTTCTCTCCCTGTTTCTCTCTCTTGCTTCTCCTCCCTGTTCTCGTCTCTCGTTCTTCTCTCTGTTTCTCTCTCTGTTCTCTCCTGTTCTCTCTCTGTTCTCTCCCTGTTCCTTCTGTTCTCTCTCTGTTCTCTCTCCTGTTCTCCTCTGTTCTCTCTCCTCGTTCTCTCTCTGTTTCTCTCTCTGTTCTCTCCACTGTTCTCTCTCTGTTCTCTCTCGTTCTCGTCCTGTCTCTCTCTGTTCTCTCCTGTTCTCTCTCCTGTTCTCTCTTCCTGTCTCTCTTTTCTCTCTCTGTTCTCATCCCTGTCTCTCTCTGTTCTCTACTCTTGTTCTCTTCCTGTTCTTAGTCTCTTTCTCTCCTGTTCTCTCACTGTTCTCTCTCATGTTCTCTCCCTGTTCTCTCCCTTCTGTTCTCTCTCTGTTCTCTCTCTGTTCTCTCTCGCTGCTCCTTCTCTCCCTTTTCCGTATCTCTCTCTATTCTCTCTCGTCGGGTTCCTGCTTTCTCTCTCGGTTCTCTCCTCTGTTCTCCTCTTCCCTTCTTCTCATCCTTTCTCTCTCTGTCTCTCTCTTACTTCCCTGTTCTTCTCCCTGTTCCTCTGGTCTCTCTCTTTCTCTCCCTGTTCTCTCCCTGTTCTCTCCTTCTCTCTCTGTTCTCTCTCTTCGCTGTTCTCTCCTTCTCTCCTTTTCCTCTTGTTACTCTCTCTGTTCTCTCTCTGTTCTCTCCTCTGTTCTCTCCCTGTGTTCTTCTTCCTGTCTCTCCTCTGTTTCTCTCCCTGTTCTCTCTCCTGTTCTCTCTCTGTTCTCTCTCTGTTCTCTCTCTTTCTCTCCCTGTTCTCTCTCCCTCGTTTCTCATCTCTCTGTTCTCTCTCTGTTCTCTCTCTGTTCTCTCTCTCCTGTTCTCTCTCTGTTCTCTCTCTGTTCTCTCCCCTGTTCTCTCTCTTGTTCTCCTCCCTGTTCTCTTCTGTTCTCGTCCTCTGTTCTCGTCTCTGTTTCTCTCTCCTGTTCCATGTTTTCTGTCTCCCCTGTTTCGTCTCTGTTCTCTCTCTGTTCTTCCCTGTTCTCTCCTGTTCTCTCCTGTTCTCGTCTCTTGTTCTCTCTCTTTTTCTCTCTCTGTTCTCTCTCTGTTCTCTCTCTGTTCTCTCCTGTCTCTCTCTCTGTTCTCTCTCTGTTCTCTCCCTTCTCTCTCTGTTCTCTCTCGTTCTCTCTCCCTGTCCTCTCTCTGTTCTCTCCTGTTCTCTTCCTGTCTCTCTCTGTTTCTTCTTCTGTCTCTCTCTCTGTTCTCTCCTGTTCCTCTCTCTGTTCTCTCCCTGTTCCTCTCTTCTGTTCCTCTCTGTTTCTCTCGATCCATGTTCTCTCCCTGTTCTACTCTGTTCACTCTGATTCTCATCCCTGTTCTCTCACTGTTTCTCTCCCTGCTCGGTCCGTCCTGTATCTCTTCTCTGTATCTCTCGCTCTGTTACTCCTCAGCTGGTGTCTCCTCCCTGTTCTCTGCTCTCTGTTCTCTCTCTGTTCTCCTCTCTGTTCTCCTCTCTTTCTCTCCTGTTCTCTCCCTGTTCTCTTCTCTGTTCTCTCCCTGTTTCCTTGTTCATTGCTTCCTGTTCTCCTCTCCGCTTTCCTGTACTCGTCTTTCCCTTTAGGTTCTCTCCTGTTCTCACGTTTCCATTCCTTCTCTCTCTTTTTTGTCCTCCATGTTCTCTCTCTGTTCTTCTCTGTTCTCTCTCTTTCTCTCCTCTGTTCTCCTCTCTGTTTCTCTCTCGTTCTCTCCCTGTTCTCATCCCCTAGGTTCCCTCTTGCTTCTCTCTCTGTTTTCCTCTTGTTTCTCTCCCCTTTCTCATCTCTGTTCTCCCTCTGTTCTCTCCCTGTATCTTCCTGTCTCTTCTGTTTCTCTCCTGGTTCTCTCCCGTTACTCTCTCTTCTCGAGCTCTGTTCCTCTCTTTCTCTCTCTGTTCTCTCCGCATAGCTGCTTACGTGGGCCGACGAATGTTTTCTGTTTTCTCACGTTCTCTCTCTGTTCTCATCTCTGAGTTCAACTTCTCTGTTCTCTCCCTGGATTTACTGCCGCAGTACACGCTGTTTCTCTCTTGTTCTCCTTCTTCTGTTCTCTCTCTGTTCTCTCCTTGGTTCTCAGCTCTCTGTCCTCGATCCCTGTACTCGTCCACACTGTGTTCCAACCCATGTTCATTCTGTTCGTCTCTATGTTCTCTTCTGGTTCTCAATCTCTGTTTCTCTCCTGTCCAATGTTTTCTGTTCCAGTCGCCGTTGTGCTCGATACTTTTCGCCTATGTTTTCTGTTACTTGGCCGTCCTGTTGGCGTCTGCTGTTCTCTCTCTGTTCTCTCTTCCTGTTCTCAAGTCCTTGTTCATTCTCTGTACTCTCCTCTTGCTGTTCTCTCAATCGTGTTTCTCTCTGTCTCTCCTTATTCTTCAGTCCCTGTCTCCCTCCTTGTTCTCTCCCTGTTCTGCGTCCTGTTCTCTCCTGTGTTTCTCTCTGTTCTCTCTCTGTTCTCGGAGTCGATCCCTGTACCTCTTCTGTTCTCTCCCTGTTCTCTCTGCTCTCTCCCTGTGTCTCGGTGCCTGTGTCTCATCTCTGTTCTCTCTCTGTTCTCTCCCTGTGTCTTATCATGCTCCCTTTCTCTCCTCTGTATCTCTCTTCCCGTGTATTCACTCTTCGCCATGATGTCTCCTTCCCTGTTCTTCAGCTCCCTCTGTTCTCCAATCTCTTGCTGATCTCGACAATAGTAACATGGTACCCTGTTCTCTATCCTGTTCTATCCCATCTGTTCTCCGCTCGCCTGCCTATCTCGAGAGATACCATCTAGTTCTCGTTCTCTCCTGGGGGGTCGCTGTCTCTCTGTTCTCAGAGACGGTACCTGTTCTCAGTGTCTCTGTTCACTCTCACTGTTCTCTCTCTGTTTCTCTCTGTTCTCTCCCGTGTACCTCTGTCCATAGGAGTTATCTCATCCTGTTCTCTCTCTGGGGTTCTCATCTCTGTTTCCTCCCTGTTCTCTCTCTGTCTTCTCTCTGTTCTCTCCCCTGTGCCTTCTCTCTGTATCTCTCCCTGTTCTCGTTCGTGGTATCATCTCTGTTTCTCGATCTCTGTTCTCAGATCTCATTGTTCTCGGTTCCCTGGGTCCTCTCTAGTTTCCATATCCCTGTTCTCTCTCTAGTTCGTCTCTCTCTGTATCTCCTCACCTGTTTCTCCTGCTTTATCTCTCTCGTTCTCGTCCTGTGTTCTATAGTCAGGAGCACAGCCCTGTAGTTCTCTCTGTTCTCAGTCTCTGGTTCCTCCCTGTTCTCCTATCACTGTTTACTCCTCGCTAGTGTGCTCTCTCCTGTATCTCTCCCTGCTTCTGCACTCCTGGGATTTCTCTCTCTGTTCATCATCCCTGTTCTAGATTCCGTTCATCTCCCGTTATCTCTTCTGTCTCCCCTGGGTTGCTCTCCCTGTTCTCTCTCTGTTCTCTCTCTGTTACGATCGATCTGTCTCCTGTTCCTCCTCCCTGTTCTCACTCCCTGTTTCTCTCTGTTCTCTCGATCACCTGTTTCTCGTCCCTGTTCTCTTCTTGCTGGTATCTGATCTCTGCTGTTCTCTACTCTGTTTCTCTCCCCTGTTCTCTCCCTGTTTCTCTCTCCTGTATCCTCTTCTCTGTTGCTCTCCTGTTGCTCTCCCCGTTGCTCCTCCTCGTGTCTTCTTCCTCCACTGTCTCACTCTCTCATGTTATCTCTCTCTGTTCTTGAGCCGTCTCTGTTCTCATCCGTCAATAGCATGTTATTTCTGTTGCTGCTCCCCTGTTCTCATCTCTGTTCTCTCTCTGTTCTCGTCTCTGTTTCTCGTCGGCCCCTTGTATTCATATGCTGGTCTGTCTGGGATTTTGGTATTTTTCCTCGTGATAATTCCCCCCTGTGTATTTCTTGTCCGTCAGGGCCCCCTGAGATGTTTCGCATGGAGTTAGGATTCGTCTTCTGATTCCTTTCTCTGGTTCTCGCATCTCTGTTCTCATACCTGTCACCACGTGTTCTTCAAGTGTCTTCCCGAGGGGTTCTCTCTCCAGCTGTATCTCTAACTACTGTTCCTAGCGGATTCAGAGTCTACTGTTCTCATCCTGTTCTCGCTCTCTGTTCTCTCTCTGTTCTCTTCTGTTCTCCCTGTTCCATGTTGTTCTGTATCTCGATCCTGATCCTTCTCTCTCGTGTATCTCTCCCTGTTCTCTCTCTGGCTCTGCACTCCCTCCTGTTCTCTCCGGATTTCTCTCTCTGAGTTTCCATCTCTGATTCCCCCCCTGTTCTAATGTTTCGTCTGTGTCTGCGAGCCAACCCTGTTCTCGTCTCTTTCTCGGTTCTTATCTGTTAGGCTCACTCCCTTGTTCATCGTCCGTGTTCTCGAGTCCAGCTGTTCTCTCACTGTTGCTCCTCTCTTGTTCTCTCGACTGTTCCGCTGTCGCATCGCTGTTTCTTCATCTCTGTCTACCATCCCTGTCCTCTCGTCTGTTCTGTTCTGTTCTCGTCACTGTTCTCGTCCTCTGTTCTCCTCCCTGGTCTCTCTCTGTTTCCTCTCTGTTCTCTCTGTGTTCTCCTCTCTTGTTCTCTTCTCGCTGTATTCTCTCTCTGTCTGACTTTTCTTCCCTGTCTATTCCCCTCTTGGTCTCTCCTCTGTTCTTCTCCCCTGTTCTCTCTGTTCTTTGTTCTCTCTCTGTTCTCTCGTCCCTTCTGTTCTCTCCTGCTCCTGTTCGTCCTTTTCCTGTTCTCTCTCTCCTCCGTTCTCTCTACTGTTCTCCCCTGCTCTCTGTTCTCTCTTCTGTTCTCTTCCATGTTCTCTCCACTGTTCTCTCCTGTTCCTCTCCCGTTTCTCTCCTGTTCTCTCCTGGTTTCCTCCTGTTTCTCTCGTCTGTTTCTCCTCCTCTCGTTCTCTCTCTGTTCTCTCTGTCTTTGTTCTACCTCCTGTTCTCTCTCCTGTTCCTCTCCTTTCTCTCCATGTTCGCTCTTCTGTTCTCTCTCTGTTCTCTCTCTGCTCTCTCGTCTCTCTCTCCTGTTCTCTCCCTGTCTGCTCTCTTCTCTCGTTTCTCTCTCTGTTCTCTCCCTGGTTCTCTCTCCTCCTGTTTTCTCCTCTGTTCTCTTCCTGTTCTCCCTGTTCTCAGTCTCTGTTCTCTCCCTGTTCTCTCTCTCGTTCTCTCTCTGTTCTCTCTCTGTTTCTCTCCCTCTGTTTCCATGTTTTCTGTTCTCTCCCCTGTTCTCTCTCGCTTGTTCTCTTCGCTCCGCTGTTCTCGTCTTCCTGTTCTCCTCTCTGTTCTCTCTCTGTTCTCTTCCCTGTTTCTCTCTCTGCGTCCTCTCCTGTTCCTCTCCCTGTTCCATGGTTTTCTGTTTCTCCCGTCTCTATGTTTCTCTCTCTGTTCTCTCTCTGCTGTTCTCTCTCTGTTTCTCTCCCTGTTCCATGTTTTTTCTGTTGCTCTCCCTGTTCTCCGTCGCCCTTTGTCTATTTGCGTGTTTCTTGGTTTCTCCTGCCCTGTTCTCGCTCTCTCGTTTCCTCTTGTTTCTCTCTCTGTTCTCTCTCTGTTCTCTCTCTGTTCTCTCCCGTTCTCCCTGTTCTCTCTCTTGTTCTTTCTCTCTGTTTCTCTCTGTTCTCTCTGTTCTCTCTCGTTCTCTCTCTGTTCTTTCTCTGTTCTCTCTCTGTTCGTCTCTCTTTCTCTCCCTGTTTCTCCCATGTTTTCTGTCTTTCCCTGTTCCCTGTTTTCTCCTGGTCTATCTGGATGTTACTCGTTGACTGTTACAGTTTTAACGGTTTATACATTTGATTAATTATCACCTCGGCTCCCTCCCGCTATTGCTTTAACAGATCATCTGGGAAGGAACAGACAGAAATCGCCTCATTGCTTGATCTCTGCATTTGAGAGAACATAAACGAATTTCAGAAGTTAGATATTCCAAAGTCTACACATCGTTGCCAGACGTGCGTATGTCTTCTTATATTCGATACTGGATACGCATCAGGCACGAAGAGGATTCGACTTCCGCGCGTATCTAAGGATAGCACCCTCTCAGTGCTTAACTTGATATGGTGTTGTAATGCTCTCCGTCGTCTCATCTCTCATCTGGGAGAATGCTCGTGCAGGTCCGCGGGGCGAGTCGTCTCATCCCCTCTCTCATCTCCTCTCATCTCTCTCTCTCATCGTGGTTCATCTGTCTCTCACATCTGAGTTTCTCTCTCTCTCGTTGGGCCCCTTTAATCCAAGCACACTTTGAGGTGTTAGGAGGGGTCATTGGGGAGTGCCATGGCTGAGCCCCTGAGCTGTTTGCATCGATGTTGAATTGAGGAATAATCTCCTCCGTTAATGTACCAAAGGCTTTTCCATCTCCACCAATGCCGACCTAATGATGGGACGCAATGTATTAGAACAAATGTATTTCTCACTCATTCAGTCGGGCCCCTGTCGTCTCTGAACAGGGCCTGGTAGGGACATGTAATGTAATGGAACTGTATTGTCGCTCAGAAAACGATGCCTGAAGATCCGTTTCTTTATTAAAATATCTCCATTCGATTAATAGATGCTGTATGAAAATGTGTGATAACTGATGTTAAGTGGGACGACTAGGGACCACCCCCCCCTTCATGTGTCTGGGATTGGGCACCCCTTGCCTTCAGGACCTTCACTCTGGCTTTGATTCTCTACACAAGAACAGAAAAACATATTTTGGCCCTGACATTTCGCCGAGGGGTGAAAAAGAAACGTACAAGACCGTTCAAAAGTTTGGGGTCACTTAGAAATGTCCTTGTTTTTGAAAGAAAAGCACGTTTTCTGTCCATTAAAATACCATCAAATTGATCAGGATTACAGTGTAGACATTGTTAATGTTGTAAATGACTATTGTAGCTGGAAACAGCAGCTTTTTAATGGAAAATATACATAGGCATACAGAGTCTCATTATCAGCAACCATCACTCCTGTGTTCCAATGGCACGTTGTGTTAGCTAATCCCAGTTTATCATTTTAAAAGGCTAATTGATCATTAGAAAACCATTTTGCAATTACGTTAGCACAGCTGAAAACTGTTGTACTGATTAGAGGCAATAAAACTGGCCTTCTTTAGACTRGTTGAGTATCTGGAGCATCTGCAATTGTGGGTTCGATTGCAGGCTCAAAATGTCCAGAAACAAAGACCTTTCTTCTGAAACTTGTCAGTCTATTCTTGTTCTGAGAAAATTAAGGATATTCCATGCGAGAAATTGCCAAGAAACTGAAGATCTCGTACAACGCTGTGTACTACTCCCTTCACAGAACAGCGCAAACTGGCTCTAACCAGGATAGAAAGAGGAGTGGGAGGCCCCGGTGCTCAACTGAGCAAGAGGACAAATACATTAGAGTGTCTAGTTTGAGAAACAGACGCCTCACAAGTCCTCAACTGGCAGATTCATTAAATATTACCCACAAAACACCAGTCTCAACGTCAACAGTGAAGAGGCGACTCCGGGATGCTGGCCTTCTAGGCAGAGTTGYAAAGAAAAAGCCAAGCCTCAGACTGGCCAATAAAAATAAAATATTAAGATGGGCAAAAGAACAGACACTGTGCAAAGCATGAAAAAGAGTGAAAAGCATTCCAGGTGAAGCTGGTTGAGATAATCCAAGAGTGTGCAAAAGCTGTCATCAAGGCAAAGGGTGGCTACTTCTAAAATCGAAAATATATTTTGATTTGTTTAACACTTTTTTTTAGTTACTATATGATTCCATATGTGTTATTTCATAGTTTTGACATCTTCACTATATTTTACAATGTACAAATAAAGTAAAAATAAAGAAAAAATCACGGAAAAACACTGAACATGAAATCGAAAACAGACAACATTCAGAAACGACTTACTATCTCTGAAACTCACTTCGATAATACCTTGTTATAACATCTTCAGAAGAGAGACAGGAATTCCACTGGTGAGGTGTTGGCCGTTTTATGTTCAGAGTCCATATTCAGAACCACATTCCTGTAAAGCTTAGAGAGGATCTCATGTCAAATACTGTTGAAGTAATATGGATACAGGTTCATGTGCTCACCAAAGCCCATTCTGGTGGTAAGCTTCTATAGACCACCAAGTGCTAACAGTCATATCTGGATAATATCTGTGAAATGCTTGAA
>NW_019944485.1:33509-49702 GCF_002910315.2 Salvelinus sp. IW2-2015 | reverse complement strand
TAGAACAAAGTATTCTCACTCTCAAGCCCCCTGTAACACGTCTCTGACAGGCCTGGTAGAAACATGTAATGTTAATTGAAACTGTATGCGCTCAGAAAACATGCGACCTGAAGATCCGTTTCTTAATTAACAATATCTTCCCATTCGATTAATAAGAGTGCCTGCTATTGAAAATGTATGTATAACTATGTTAAGGACACTAGCACCACCCCCCGCCTGTCATGTGATCTGGATTGGGCACCCCTTCGCCTTCAGACCTTCACTCTGCTTTGTTCTCTCCTGTTCGTCTCTGAAACAGGCCTGGAAAGCTTTTTGGCCCTTGACATTCGCCGAGGGTGAAAAAAAAACGTACACAAACCTTCAAAAGTTTGGGGTCACTTAGAAATGTCCTTGTTTTTGAAAGAAAAGCACGTTTTCTGCCATTAAAATACCATTCAAATGATCAGGATTACAGTGTAGACATTGTTAATGTGTAAATACTATTGTAGCTGGAAACAGCATGTTTTAATGGAAAATATACATAGGCATACAGCAGTATCATCCATTATCAGCAACTATCACTCCTGTGTTCCAATGGCACGTTGTGTTAGCTAATCCCAGTTTATCAATTTAAAAGGCTAATTGATCATTAGAAAACCATTTTGCAATTACAGTTAGCACAGCTGGAAAACTGTGTACTGATTAGAGCAATAAAACTGGCCTTCTTTAGACTGGTGAGAGTATCTGGAGCATCTTCGCTAACCATTGTGGTGTCTCTAGATTCCGCCATTAATGGTTTTGATCAAATCCGAGCGCAACTACCATCGATACAAAGTGTTCCCGAGAGTCAGACTAACAAAGCACCTTTCTTCTGAAACTTTAGTCGTCTGGATTCTTGTTCATGAGAGAAATATCAATTAGGAACTATTCCCATGCGACGAAAATTGCCAAAAGAAATGAAGATCTCGTACAACGCTGTGTAGCTTACTCCAAATCAACAGAACAGCGCAAACTGCCTCTAACCAGATCCGGACTAGAAAGTAGGTAGTGGGAGGCCCCGGTGCTACAAACTGCAGCTAAATGACGGCAATACATAAGCTGATCTGCGATTCATAATCTAGAAGTGCTTGTGCAATATGAGAGTGTAAGGAACATGGATCCGCCCACCCTTTCACAAGTCCTCACTGCTATCGAGCAATGAATTACAACTATTTAACATATTATACCTCCAACATCCAAACCACTGCACCAGTGCTCAACGTCAAACAGTTATGCAAGGCAGAGCCATTGATCCCGCAAAAACCTGGAAAGCATGCTGGCTTCTAGACGCAAGAGACTCATCGCCGCCTAATAAGAAACCAATAAGCCAAGATCCTCCGAAAAAGGTGCTGAGCCTAATAAAATAAAATATTAAGGGAACATTGGCAAAAGAACAAGTGACACTCGCTGCCCAAAGCATGAAAAAGAGTGAAAAGCATTCCAATGGTGAAGCTGTTGAAGGCGAGGTGGACAAAAAAATGCCCAAGACCGAAGCTGTGCAACAGCTGTCATCAAGGCCAAGCGGTGGCTACTTCAAACAATCTAAAATATATTTTGATTTGTTTAACACTTTTTTTAGTTACTATATGATTCCATATGTGTTATTTCATAGTTTTGACATCTTCACTATTATTTTACAATGTACAAAATAGTAAAAATAAAGAAAAAATCACGGAAACCACTGAACATGAAATCGAAAACAGACAACATTCAGAAACTGACTATCTCTGAAACTCACTTCGATAATACCTTGTTATAACATCTTCAGAAGAGAGACAGGAATTCCACTGGTGGAGGTGTTGCCGTTTTATGTTCAGAGTCCATATTCAGAACCACATTCCTGTAAAGCTTAGAGAGGATCTCATGTCAAATACTGTTGAAGTAATATGGMTACAGGTTCATSTGCCTCACCTAAAGCCCATTCTGGTGGGAAGCTGCTATAGACCACCAAGTGCTAACAGTCAGTATCTGGATAATATCTGTGAAATGCTTGAACATGTATGTGATATCAACAGAGAGGTATATTTTCTGGGTAATGTAAATATCGACTGGCTTTCATCAAGCTGCCCATTCAAGAAAAAGCGTCAAACTGTAACCAGTGCCTGCAACCTGGTTCAGGYTACCAGACAACCTACCAGGGTAGTTACAAACAGCACAGGAATTAAATCATCAACATGTATTGATCACATATTTACTAATGCTGCAGAAATTTKCTTYAAAGCAGTATCCAAATCCATMGGATGTAGAGATCACAATATAGTAGCCATATCTAGGAAAACCAAAGTTCCAAAGGCTGGGCTTAATATGTTGTATAAGAGRTCATACAATAAGTTTTGTAGTGATTAATATGTTGATGATGCAAAGAATATTTKYTGGTCTGTGGTGTGTAATGAGGAGCAACCAGAAGCTGCACTTGACACATTTATGAAATGTCTAATTCCAGTTACTAATAAGAAAATGACTGTAAAAATATTTAAATCCYTTTGGATTGAGGAGGAATTTAAAAACGGTATGGTTGAGAGGGATGAGGCAAAAAGGTATGGCAAATAAGTYTGGCTGCACAAATGATTGTCAAACGTACGGTAAGTTGATAAACTGAACAAAGGAAGAAACTACACTATGAAACAAAGATAAATCTTTGAAACATCATTTTTGCCTAAAATGACCCAAATCTAACTGCCTGTAGCTCAGAACCTGAAGCAAGAATTTGCATATTCTTGGTACTGTTTGAAAGGAAACACTTTGAAGTTTATGGAAATGAATGTAGGAGAACATAACACATTAGATCTGGTAAAAGATGATACGAAAGAAAAAAAACATGCGTTTATTATATATATATWTTATTCCACCATCTTTGAAATGCATGAGAAAGGCCACAGTGCATTATTGCAGTTTAAGCACAATTTAGATTTTGGCCACTAGATGGCAGCAGTGTATGTGCAACGTTTTAGACTGATCAAATGAACCATTGCATTACTGTTCAAAATGTATCAAGTGAACTGTTCAAAATGAACCTAAACATGAGTAGTGTTGTGTGAACTTTCTGTAGCTAGACTGCCACATACTTTATCAGAGTGAAAGAAGGTGAAACAGTAACCATTTACTTTCACCATAACAGGGGCGTATTCAAAACCTTAAACGGAAGGTTTAATGGAACGAAACTCGGAGGTGCCTTAATAATTTTGTCCGATAGAAACTCTCATTTTGCTTCTGTTTGGTTCTTAAACGGTAAACGGTAAACACCAGAAGTCAATATCAAATGAATCACTCTTGATTATCAGTTAACTGTCAAAACAAACACACAAGTCTTTAAAAAAAATATGTTTATAATTTTTTTTATTATGTACCCCTTTTTTGTGATATTCAATTACAGTCTTGTCTCATCGCTTCAACTCCCTGCCGGCCAAACGGATTCAGGAAAKGCGAAGGTTGAGAGCCGTTCGTCCTCCGAAACACAAACAAACAGCTTCTTGACACAATGCCCATTTAACCCGGAAGCCGCACCAATGTGCCAGAAGAAACACCGTACACCTGGCAACCGTGTCAGCGTTCACTGCGCCCGGGCCGCCACAGGAGTCGCTAGTGTGCGATGGGACAAGGACATCCCTGCCGGCCAAACCYTCCCCTAACCCGGACGACGCTGGGCCAATTGTGTRMCGCCCCATGTGTCTCCCGGTCACGGCAGGTCCCTTCAGTCCTCTTATATACTGCCACACAAAAGGGGGTTGGTTCCTGCAGGTGACTGGCTGTTATCTTGTGTCTCCTATCTTAACTTCCAGAAACATATTTCTGGGCGTTTTTCCAATTTGATCCTGAGAGGGAGGTCACAGTTACCTGACACGGACCAAGATAGAGAGGAGAGGAACCCGCACGCCAACTGTGCTACAAGTCAGGCTTTCTTCTCTCTGAATTTTTTTTTTTTTAATTAGCGTTTCTATTGGACGGTTCAGCATACAGGGAGGAACCTACCTGAATCTTGTCCAATTAGAACAGCATACAGGGAGGGACCTACGATCTGTCCAATAACGCTGGGACCCTCCCTGACTAATAGAAACAGCATAGAGGGAGGACTACCTGATCTGTCCAACTAGGAAACAGCATACAGGGAGGAACCTAACCTAGAATCTGTCCAATAAGAAACAGACATTACAGGGTAGGAAGCCTACCTGATATCTGTCCATAGAAACAGCATACAGGGAGGAAACCTACTGAATCTGCCAATGAAACAGCATTACAGGGGAGGAAGCCTACTGAATCTGTCCCAATGAAAACAGCATTACAGGGGAAACCTTACCAGAATCGTTGTTCCAATAAGAAAGCAGCATATGAGGGAAAACCTACCTAGAATTCTGTCCAATAGAAAAACAGCATATAGGGAGGAACCTACCTGAAGTCTGTCCATAGAAACAGCCATACAGGGAGGAGACCTAGCCTGAATCTGTCCAAGTAGAAACAGCATAGCCAGGGAGGAGACCTACCCTGAATCTGGTCCAATAGAAACCACATATGAAGGCGAGAGACTACCTGAATCTGTGTTCCAATAGACGGCATAAGGGGAGGACTCTATCTCTAACAGGTACTGGGAGAACTCCTGATCTGTCCAAGTGGATAACGGATGCATTCAGGGAGGAACCTACCGAATCTGTCAATAGAAACAGCATAGAGGGAAGGAACCTACCTGAATCTGTCCAGTATGAAAACGCATACAGGGAGGAAGAACCTCCTTGAATCTGTCCAATAGACAGCATGAGGGGAACCTACCTGAATCTGTCAGTAGAATAGCACGCATTAGAGAGGGAGCGGACCTACCTGAATCTGTCCAATAGAAAACCAGCATTACAGGGGAGGAACCTACCTGAAATCTGGTCCTATAGAAACAGCATAGAGGGAGGAACCTACCTGAATTCTGGTCCCAGTAGAAACAGCATTTACAGGGAGGAACCTACCTGAATCTGGTCCAATGTAGAGAACTTGGCATAACAGGGAGGAACCTACCCTGAATCTGTCCAAGTAGAGAACAAGCATACAGGGAAGAACCTACCTGAAATCTGGTCCAATAGAAACAGCATTAGAGGGAGGAACCTACCTGCAAATCTGTGCCAATAGAACAGGCATCGGAGTGAACCCTACCTGAATCTGTCCAATAGAAACAGCATAGAGGGAGGATACCTACGCTGAATTTGTCCAATAGAACAAGCATAGAGGGAGGAACCTACCTGAATCTGTCCAATACGAAACAGCATAGAGGGAAGGAACCCTACCTGGAATCTGTCCCAATAGAAAACAGCATACAGGGAGGAACCTAACTGAATCTGCCAGAGAAAACAGCATAGAGGGAGGAACCACGTGAATCATGTCCGTGAAAACAGCATAGGAGTGGGAGGAACCTTACCTGAATCTGTCCAAGTTTAGAAACAGCATAGAGGGAAGGGACCTACCTGAATCTGTCCCCAATAGAACAGCATAGAGGGAGGAACCTACCTGAATTCTGGTCCAATAGAAACAGCTAGAGGGAGGAACCCTACCTGAATCTGTCCAGTAGAACAGCATAGAGGGAGGGACCTACTCTGAATCTGTCCAATAGAAACAGCATAGAGGAGGAACCTACCTTGATCTGTCCATAGAAACAGCATACTAGGGAGGAACCTACCTGAATCTGTCCAAACGAGAACAGCAATACAGGGAGGGAACGCTACCTGAACTGTCCAATAGAAACAGCATTGAGGGAGAGGAACCTACCTGAATCGTTCCACAATAGGAAACACGCATAGGGAGGAAACCTACGCTGAATCTGTCCGCAATAGAAACATTGCATAAGAGGGAGGAACCTAACCTGAATCTGTCACAGTAGAAACAGCATACAGGGAGGAACCTACCCTGAATTGTCCAATAGAAACAGCATAGAGGGAGGAACCTACCTGAATCTGGTCCAATAGAAACAGCTAGAGGGAGGAACCTACCCTGAATCTGTCCAAATAGAAACAGCATACAGGGAGAGGACCTACCTGAATCTGTCACAATAGAGAACAAGCATAGAGGGAGGAACCTACCTGAATCTGTCCAATAGAAACAGCATACAGGGAGAACCTACCGAATGCTTGTCCAATAGAACAGCACTACAGGGAGGGACCTACCTGAATTCTGTCCAATAGAAAGATACATGGAGCCACTACCGAATCTGTCATAGAAAGCTAGAGGAGACCTACCTGAATCTGTCATGAACAGATACGGAGAACTTACGAACTGTCGAAACGAAGAACAGAACCATAAAAGGACGAAACCACGCAGAAACGCGCAACAGAACCTTACCTGAATCTGTCCAATTAGAAAACAGCATACAGGAGAACCTACCTGAATCTGTCCATAGAACAGGCATACAGGGAGGAACCGCTACCTGAATCTGTCCAATTAGAAAACAGCATGACAGGGAGAACCTACCTGAATCTGTCCAATAGAAACAGGCATACAGTGGAGGACCTACCTGGGAATCTGTCCAATAGAATACAGCATAGAGGGAGTAACCTACCTGCTCATGTCCAATAGAAACAGCAATAAGAGGAGGAACCTACCTTGAATCTCGATCCAATAGAAACAGCATACAGGGAGGGAACCTACTGAATCTGTCCAATAGGAAACAGCATACAGGAGGACCTACCTGAATCTGTCCAATTAGAAACAGCATAGAGGGAGGAACCTACCTGAATCTGTTCCAATAGAAACAAGCAATACAGGGTAGGAACCTACCTGAATCTGTTCCAATAGAACGGCATTACAGGGAGGAACCTACCTGATCCTGTTCAGATAGAAAACAGAATACGGAGGAACCTCCTGAATCTGTCCCAATAGAAACAAGCATACAGAGAGGAACCTACCTGAATCGTCCAATAGAGAACAGCATACAGGGTAGGAAACCTACCTGAAATCTGTCCAGATACGGGAGAGAACGGCATACAGGGAGGAATCCTACCTGAATCTTGTCCAATAAGAAACACATACAGTGAGGAACCTACCTGAATCGTCCAATATAGAAAGGCATACAGGGAGGAACCTACCCTGAATCTTGTCCAATAGAAACACATACAAGGGAGGGAACCTACCTGAATCTGTCCAATAGAAAACGATACAGGGGAGGCAACCTACCTGAAATCTGTTCCAATAGAAACAGCATACAGGGAGGAGACCTACCTGAATCTGTCCAATAGAAACAGCCACATCACAGGGAGGAACCTACCTGAATCTGTCAATAGAAAACGCATACAGGGAGGACCATACCTGAATTCTTGATTCCGCAATAGAACGAGCATACAGGGAGGAACCTACCTGAACTCTGTCCAATAGAAACGGCATACAGGGAGGAACCTACTGAATCTTCATAGACCTACAGACGACTAACTGAACTCAAATGCGCAGTAGCAGGGAGGAAACCCTACCTGAATCTGTCCAATAGAAACGGCATACAGGGAGGACCTACTTGAATCTGTCCAATAGAAAGCGGATAGAGGGGAGGAGACCTACCTGAATCTGTCTCAATAGAAACAGGCATACACGGGAGGAACCTCCCTGAATCTGGTCCAACTAGAAACGCATACCAGGGAGGACCTACCTGAATCTGGTTCAATAGAAATCAGTCAATAGAGGGAGGAAGAACCTACGCGGAATCTTGTCCAATAGAAACACGGCATACAGGGAGGAAAACCTACCTGAATCTGGTCCAATAGAAACAGCATACAGAGGAGAACCTAACCTGAAATCTGTCCCAAAATTAGAAACAAGCATACAGGGAGGAACTACCTGAATCTGTGCCAATAGAAACGGCAATAGAGGGAGGAACCTACCTGAATCTGTCCAATAGAAACAGCATAGACGGGAGAGACCTACTGAATCTGTCCAAGAAACAGCATAGCAGGGAGGAACCCTACCTGAATCTGTCCAATAGAAAGCAGCATACAGGGAGGACCTACCTGGAATCTGTCAATAGATAAACAGCATACGGGAGGAACCTACCTGAATCTGTCCATAGAAACAGCATAGAGGGAGGAACCTACCTGAATCTGTCCAATAGAAACAGCTAAGGGAGGACCTACCTGAATCTGTTCCAGTAGAAACAGCAATCAGAGGGAGGACCTACCTGAATCTGTCCAATAGAAAAGCAGCATACAGGGAGGACCTACCTGAATCTGTCCAATAGAAACACGGATAGAGGGAGGAAACCTACCTGAATCTGTCCAATAGAAACAGCAATACAGGGAGGAACCTACCTGATCTGTCCAATAGAAACAGCATACAGGGAGGGACCTACCTGAATCTGTCCAATAGAAAACGGCATACATTTAGGAACCTACCTGAATCTGTCCAATAGAAACAGCATACAGGGAGGAACCTACCTGAAATCTGTCCAATAGACAGACACATACAAGGGAGGAACCTACCTGAAATCTGTCCAGTAGAAACAGCATAGAGGGGAGGAACTAACCTGAACTCTGCTCCAATAGAAAACGCATAGAGGGAGGAACCTACCTGAATCTGTCCAATAGAAACAGCATACAGGAGGAACTACCTGAATCTGTCCAATAGAAAACAGCATACAGGGAGGAAACCTACTGAATCTGTCCAATAGAAACAGCATACAGGAGGAACCTACCTGAATCTTGTCCAGTAGAAACAGGCATACAGGGAGGAACCTACCTGAATTGTCCATAGAAACAGCATAGGGAGGACCTACATCTGAATCTGTCCAATAGAAAACAGCATAGAGGAGGAACCTACCTGAATCTGTGCCAATAGAAGAACAGCATAGGGAGGAACCTACCTGAATCTGCCAAGTAGAAATACGAGGGAGGAACCTACCTGAATCTGTCCAATAGAAACAGCATAAGGAGGAACCTACCTGAATCTGTCCAATAGAAACAGCATACAGGGAGGAAACCTACCTGAATCTGTCCAAGTAGAAACAGCATCAGGGAGGAACCTACCTGAATCTGTCCAATAGAAACAGCAAATACAGCAGCGGAGGAACCTACCTGAATCTGTCCAATAGAAAACAGCATAGAGGGAGGAACCTAACCTGAATCTGTCCAGTAGAAACAGCATAAGGGAGGAACCTACCTGAATCTGTCCAATAGAAACAGCATAGGGGAGGAACCTACGCTGAATCTGTCCAATAGAAACAGCATAGAGGGAGGAACCTCACCTGAATCTGTCCAATAGAAACAGATACAGGGAGGAACCTTACCCTGAATCTGTCCAATAGAAACGGCATAGACCAGGGAGGAACCTACCTGAATCTGTCCAATAGAAAACAGCATAGAGGGAGGAACCTACCTGAATCTGTCCAATAAGAAACAGCATAGAGGGAGGAACCTACCTGAATCTGTCCATAGAAACAGCATACAGGGAGGAACCTACCTGAATCATGTCCAATTAGAAACAGCATAGAGGGAGGAACCTACCTGAATCTGTCCATAGAAACAGCATACAGAGAGGAACCTACCTGACATCTGTCCAATAGAAACAGCATACAGGAGGAACCTACCTGAATCTGTCCAATAGAAAACAGGCCATACAGGCGAGGGAAACCTACCTGAATCTGTCCAATAGAAACAGCATAGAGGGAGGAACCTACCTGAATCTGTCCAATAGAAACAGCAAATAGAGGAGGAACCTACCTGAATCTGTCCAATAGAAACAGCATAGAGGGAGGAACCTACCTGAATCTGTCCAATAGAAACGGCATACAGGGAGAACCTACCTGAATCTGTCCAATAGAAACAGCATAGAGGGAGGAACCTACCTGAAAATCTGTCCAATAGAAAACAGCATACAGGGAGGAACACTACCTGAATCTGTCCCAATAGAAACAGCATACAGGGAGGACCTACCTGAATCTGTCCAATAGAAACAGCATAGAGGAGGAACCTAACCTGAATCTGTCCAATAGAAACAGCATATAAACGGGAGGAACCTACCTGAATCTGTCCAATAGAAACAGCATAGAGGGAGGAACCTACCTGAATCTGTCCAATAGAAACAGCATAGAGGAGGAACCTACCTGAATCTGTCCAATAGAAACAGCAAATAAGGGAGAACCTACCTGAATCTGTCCAAATAGAAAACAGCATAAGGGAGGAAACCTACACTGAATATGTCCAATAAGAAAACGCATACAGAGGAGGAACCT
Source organism: Salvelinus sp. IW2-2015 (assembly GCF_002910315.2). Lineage (NCBI taxonomy): Eukaryota > Metazoa > Chordata > Actinopteri > Salmoniformes > Salmonidae > Salvelinus > Salvelinus sp. IW2-2015. The sequence continues at coordinate 39,507 of NW_019944485.1, read as the reverse complement.
ACCTGAATCTGTCCAATAGAAACAGCATACAGGGAGGACCTACCTGAATCTGTCCATAGAAACAGCATACAGGAGGACCTACCTGAATCTGTCCAATTAGAAAAGCATACAAGGAGGAACCTACCTGAATCTGTCCAATAGAAACAGCATACGAGGAAGTGAACCTACTGAATCTGCTCCAATAGAAACAGCATACAGGGAGGAACCTACCTGAATCTGTCCAATAGAAACAGCATACAGGAGGAACCCTACCTGAATCTGTCCAATAGAAAAGCATACGAGGGAGGAACCTACCTGAATCTGTCCATAGAAACAGCATAGCAGGGAGGAACCTACCTGAATCTGTCCAATAGAAACAGCATACAGGAGGAACCTACCTGAATCTGTCCATAGAAACAGCATATACAGGGAGGAACCTACCTGAATCTGTCCAATAGAAACAGCATACAGGAGGAACCTACCTGAATCTGTCCAATAGAAACAGCATACAGGGAGGAACCTACCTGAATCTGTCCAATAGAAACAGCATACAGGGAGGAACCTACCTGATCTGTCCAATAGAAACAGCATACAGGGAGGAACCGCTACCTGAATCTGTCCAATAGAAACAGCATACAGGGAGAACCTACCTGAATCTGTCCAATAGAAACAGCATACAGGGAGGAACCTACCTGAATCTGTCCAATAGAAACAGCATACAGGGGAGGGAACCTACCTGAAAGTTCTGTCCAATAGAAACAGCAATAAGGGGGAACCTACCTGAATCTGTCCAATAGAAACAGCATATCAGGGAGGAACTACCTGAATCTGTCCATAGAAACAATAGAGGGAGGAACCGTAACCTGAAATCTGATAACAGCAAAGGAAACCAGCAATAGACAGCATGGAGGAACCTACCCTGAATCTGTCAATAGAAACAGCATAGAGGGAGGACCTACCTGAATCTGTCCAATAGAAACAGCATACAGGAGGAACCTACCATGAATCTGTCCAATAAAAACAGCATCAGGGAGGAACCTACCTAGATCTGTCCATAGAAACAGCATACAGGGAGGAACCTACCTGAATCTGTCCATAGAAACAGCATACGAGGGAGGAACCTACCTGAATCTGTCCAATAGAAAACAGCATACAGGGAGGAACCTACCTGAATCTGTACCAATAGAAACAGCATACAGGGAGGAACCCTACCTGAATCTGTCCAATAGAAACAGCATACAGGGAGGACCTACCTGAATCTGTCCAAGTAGAAACAGCATAGAGGGAGGACCTACCTGAATCTGTCCAATAGAAACAGCATACAGGGAAGGACCTACCTGAATCTGTCCAATAGAAACACAGATAGAGGGAGGAACTACCTGAATCTGTCCAATAGAAACAGCATAGCAGGGAGGCCTACCTGAATCCTGTCCAATAAGAACAGCATACAGGGAGGGACCTACCTGAATCTGTCCAATTAGAAACAGCATAGAGGGAGGAACCTACCTGAATCTGTCCAATAGAAACAGCATACAGGGAGGAACCTACTGAATCTGTCCAATAGAAACAGCATACAGGGAGGAACCTTACCTGAATCTGTCCAATAGAAACAGCATACAGGGAGGAACCTACCTGAATCTGTCCAATAGAACAGCATAGCAGGAGGAACCTACCTGAATCTGTCCAATTAGAAAACAGCATAGAGGAGGAACCTCCTGAATCTGTCCAATAGAAACAGCATACAGGGAGGACCTACCTGAATCTGTCCAATAGAACACAGCATAGAGGAGGAACCTACCTGAATCTGTCCAATAAGAAACAGCATACAGGGAGGAACCTACCTGAATCTGTCCAATAGAACAGCATACAGGGAGGAACCTACCTGAAATCTGTCCAATAGAAACGCATACCAAGGGAGGAACCTACTGAATCTGTTCCAGTAGACAACAGCATAGAGGGAGGAACCTAACCTGAATCTGTCCAATAGAAACAGCATACAGGGAGGAACCTACCTGAATCTGTCCAATAGAAACAGCATAGAGGGAGGAACCTACCTGAATCTGTCCAGTAGAAACAGCATAGAGGTAGGAACCTACCTGAATCTGTCCAGTAGAAACACTTGTTTTTGTTACAAAACAGACTGTTTTGCAGCTGTTTGTAGTAATGATTACACCCCAATTGGTAATGAAACTAGCTAGCTACCCAACTTAACGTTAAATATCAAGTTGCCGCTCAACAGCAAGTCAGTAGCACATCCTCATATCTAACTGAAAGCTGAGGATCCGGTTTTTGTCAATGCCGAAATGAGAATGACATCCGTTATTTAAAGTATACTCGATTTTCGAAATGTTACATACTATAAAGCTTTATTTTTTTTCTTTGCATACTCAAAAGGCCTTCTATCTAGGACGCAAGTACGGGTAATCGGACACATCCACAGAATCGTGAGAATCGCAACACGTAACTCATCGGCACCTAAATATCATGATAATATCGTATCGTTAAGGTCCCTGTCCATTCGCAGAAAGACAGACAGAGACAGAAAGACAGACAGAAAGGCAGAAAGACAGACAGAGACGGAAATATAGACAGGCAGACAGACAGACAGATAGACAGACAGACAGACAGACAGACAGACAGACAGGCAGACAGACAGGCAGACAGACAGACAGACAGACAGGCTATGATACAGTATCGACGTCAGATACATTTTTGTTGTCTCAATCAACACGTAACAAACTGGCTTCTTCAGTCTGTAAAAATCACATTGCGTTGACCACATCCAGTGTGTAATTGTCTGGGGTTTTCACCAGTTCTTGGTTTAGTACAGAGCTGCTAGTATCTAGAGAGAAGCTAGGGGGCGGTGTAGCTTCACTCAATGGCACCACTGGCCTACTTCACGTCGTTCCAGACTCCTCTCCACAGCACTGGGTTGATCTGATCCACTCTGTTTACCTTTAGAATTCTGACTACGATAAAGAATTGGAACAGAGGATTGTGTCTTGGGTTCTGACTGCGGGACCAGGGGACAGACAGAAAAGACGGACAGACAGACAGACAGACAGACAGACAGACAAAAAGAAAGACAAAAAGAAAGACAGAAATACAGAGACACAGACAGACTGACAGACAGACAAAAAGACAGACAGACAGACAGACTGTGGACTGAGTGATGAAATACTAAACGTACTACCCAACCTGTGAACCTGTCTCTGTCCCGTACTCTCCTGTCTCTGTCCTGTCTCTGTCCCGTACTGTCCTGTCTCTGTCCTGTCTTTGTCCCATACTGTCCTGTCTCTGTCCTGTCTCTGTCCTGTCTCTGTCCTGTCTCTGTCTTGTCTCTGTCTTGTCTCTGTCCTGTCTCTGTCCCGTACTGTCCTGTTTCTCTCCTGTCTCTGTCTTGACTCTGTCTTGACTCTGTCATGTCTCCGTCCTGTCCTGTCTTAATCCTGTCCTGTCTCTGTCCTGTCTCCATCCTGTCTTGTCTCTTTTATGTCTCTGTCCTGTCCTGTCCAAGGCCCTGTCCTGTCTGTCAGTCTATCGGGGTGTTTTTGCAGCCAACGTGGAAAATAATGGTGTTGTGTTGTATGAACCATGGCAGAGGGTGGCTCCAGTGCTTTGAGGTTGGGTCGTGCGGATGTTTTTGTGCGATATTCCAAATGCTTGTATCGCAAGAATCAAGTCCATTTTTCTTATTTTAAGAGCGTTTAGGATTGTTCTCATCTTGTCTTTTTTGTTCTTAGCGCTTTCTGTACCGTGTACACCTTCCCATTTACACACACCAAATCAAATCAAATCAAATTGTATTTGTCACCTGTGCTGAACACAGTGAAATGATTACTTACAAGCCCTTAACCAACAAGGCAGTTCAAGAAATAGAGTTAAGAAAATATTCACTAAATAAACTAAAGTAAAATGTTTTAATTATTAGTAACACAATAAAATAACAATAATGAGGCTATATACAGGGGGTACAGAGTCAATGTGGGGGGGTACAAGTTAGTCGAGGTAATTTATGCATAGATAATAAACAGCAGCAGTGTACAAAAAAACTGTCCAATAGAAAGACATACAGGGAGGGGACCTACCTGAATCTCGTCCAATGAACAGCATAAGGAGGAACGTACGCTGATCTGCCAATAAAAAGCAAGAGGGAGGACCTACCTGAATTTCCAACTAGAAACCAGCATAGAGGGATGGAACCTACCTGAATCTGTCCAATAGAAACAACAGGGCTTCATGCAGCGATGAGGAGAACCTTACCTGATGTGTCCAATCAAGAAAGCATACAGGGAGGAAACTACCATGAATCGTCAATAGAACAGCAATACGAGGGAGAATACCTACCTGAATCTGTTCCAATAGAAACAACATAGAGGGACGAACCCTACTGAATCTGCTCCAATAGAAACAGACATAGAGGAGGACCTACCTGAATCTGTCCAATAGAAACAGCAATAGAGGGAGACCTACCTGAATCTGTTCCATAAAAACAGCATTAGAGTGTGAAACTACCTGAATCCTGTCCAATAGAAACAGCATAAAGGAGAGGAACCTACCTGAATCATCAATAGAAAACAGCATAGATGGGAGGAACCTAACTGAAATTCTGTTCAATAGAAAACAGCTAACGGGAGGGACCTACCTGATCTGTCAATAGAACAGCATAGAGGGAGGAAAACACTAACCCCTGACAAATTTCTGAGTCCCAATAGAAACAAGCATAGAGGGAGGAACCTACCTGAATTCTGATCATAGCAACAGCAAGAGGGAGGAACCTACCTGAATCTCCATGAACGTACAGGATCCACATCTTCATACGAAACGCATTAGAGGGAGGGAACCTACCTGAATCTGTCATATAGAAAACAACCTAACCGCTAGAGGAGGAAACCTAAACCTGAATCTGTCAATGAAACAGCCATAGAGCGAGACCTACTGTCTGTCCAAGAAAGCATTAGAGGGAGGAACCTACACTGAATCTGTCCAATAGAAACAGCATACAGGAGGGAACCTACCTCATCTGTCCAATGAAACAGCATAGCCAGGCAGGCAACCTACCTGATCGTGCTTCCAATTTAGAAGCACTACAGGGAGGGACCTACCTTTAACTCTGTCCAATAGAAGAAACAGCATAAGGAGGAAACCTACCTAATCTGTCCAGTAGAAACGCATCTAGATGGAGGAACTACCTGAATCCCTGTCCAATAGAAAACAGCATAGGGGGAGGAACCTACTGATCTGTCCAATAGAAACGCATTAAGGCGGGAACCTACCTGAATCTGTCCAATAGACAACAGCATCTAGAGGGAGGATCCTACCTGAATCTGTCCAATAGAAACAGGCCCATCGAGGGGAGGCAACTACCTGAAATCTGTCCAATAGACAACGCAATAGAGGGGGACCTACACGAAATCTGTCAATAGAAACAGCATAGAGGTGAGGACCTACCTGAATCTGCTGCCATAGAACAGACATAACAGGAGAGGAACCTACCTGAATCTGTCCCAATAAGAAACAGCAATAGAGGGAGGAACCTACTTGAATCTGTCCAATAGAAACAGCATCAGGCGGAGAACCTACCTTGAATCTGTCCAATAGAAAACAGCATACAGGAGGAACCTACCTGGAATCTGTCCAATAGAAACAGCATAGAGCGGAATGACTGATCCATAGCCATAGAGGAACTCCTGCTCGCTCCAATAAACAGCATAGCAGGGAGGAGCTACCTAGATCTGCTCCAATTAGAAAACGCATAGAGGGGAGGAACTACCTGAATCTGCCAATAAAACACAGCATAAGACGGGAGGAACCTACCTGAATCTTGTCCATAGAACAGCATAGAGGCGGGACTCCTACCTTGAATCTGATTCCAATAGAAACAGCATAGAGGAGGACGACCTCTGAATCTGTCCATACCATATAGACGAGAACCACAGTCCATAAACACACTAGAGGGAGGACACCTACCCTGAAACCTTGTCCAATAGAAGAGCATAGAGGGAGGAACGTACTGAAG
>NW_019944485.1:27920-33484 GCF_002910315.2 Salvelinus sp. IW2-2015 | reverse complement strand
CAGCATAGAGGGAGGGACCTACCTGAATCTGTCCAATAGAAACAGCATAGAGGGAGGAACCTACCTGAATCTGTCCAATAGAAACAGCATAGAGGTGATTGGTGATGTGGACACCAAGGAACTTGAAACTCTCGACCCGCTCCACTACAGCCCCGTCGATGTTAATGGGGGCCTGTTCGGCCCTTCTTTTCCTGTAGTCCACGATCAGCTCCTTTGTCTTGCTCACATTGAGGGAGAGGTTGTTGTCCTGACACCACACTGCCAGGTCTCWGACCTCCTCCRTATAGGCMGTCTCATCYTTGTCGGTAATRAGGCCTACCACTGTTGTGTCATCAGCAAACTTAATGATGGTGTCGGAGTCGTGATGGCCACGCAGTCGTGGTTGAACAGGGAGTACAGTAGGGGACTATGCATGTAATACAGAGTGACAGGGAGAGGTTGAAAATGTCAGTGAAGACACTTGCCAGTTGGTCAGCGCATGCTRGCASTYCACGTCCTGGTAATCCYTCTGGCCCTGCGGCCTTGTGAATGTTGACCTGTTTGAAGGTCTTACTGACWTTGGCTGCGGAGKGKYTGATCACACAGTTGTCCGAAACAGCAATTCCATTCAGCAATGTTCCAACATSTAGTGGAAAGCCTTCCCAGAAGAGTGGAGGCTGTTACAGGAGCAAAGGGGAGACCAACTCCATATTAATTCCCATGATTTTTGGAATGAGATGTTATACGAGCAGGGTGTCCACACACTTTTGGTCATGTAGTGTACCTACCTTCCTACCTCCCTTCTTCCCCCCCTGGTTTTAGCACTGTTTATATGTCTGTGTCTGTGTGCCTAGCCTGGATATCAGACAAACCTATTCGTTACATCTACCATTTTTAAGACATCTTTTTTCAAATTGAGAGTTGGAGGCTGTTTCTGTCTTAGCCAGACAGACGTTTCATCTGAAAGTGCAGCCTGGCCAGACAGACATTTCATCTGAGAGTGCAGCCTGGCCAGACAGACGTTTCATCTGAGAGTGCAGCCTGGCCAGACAGACGTTTCATCTGAGAGTGCAGCCTAGGACGCAGACATACGTTTCATTTGAGAGTAGCAGGCCTGCGCAGACCAGACGTTTCATCTGAGAAAGTGCAGCCTGGCCAGACAGACATTAGTCAAGGATCTGAAGAGTGCAGCCTGGCCAGACAGAACGTTTTCATCTGAGAGTGCAGCCTGGCCAGACAGACGTTTCATCTGAGGTGCAGCCTGGCCAGACAGACGTTTCATCTGAGAGTGCAGCCTGGCCAGACAGACTTTTCATCTGAGAGTCAGCCTGGCCAGACAGACGTTTCATCTTGAGAGTGCAGCCTGGCCAGACAGACGTTTCATCTGAGAGTGCAGCCTGGCCAGACAGACGTTTCATCTGAGAGTGCAGCCCTGGCCAGACAGACGTTTCATCTGAGAGTGCAGCCTGGCCAGACAGACTTTCATCTGAGAGTGCAGCCTGGCCAGATGACAGTTTCACAGCGGACTGATATTTATTTATCCTCCCAGAGTTCAGAGAATTCTCCTCATTTACATCAAATGCAAAACACACATACATACAAACACGGCCTCCACAACAACAGTGAGGTAACGTCTCGCTGGGCCTTTCAGGGAAATACGATCTCTTCATGGCACCATATAAACACTCTTAAAACAGGTTCCAAAAGAGCTCTTCACTGTCCCCATAGGATAACCCTTTTTGGATCCAGGTAGAACCCTTTTTGGATCCAGGTAGAACCCTTTTTGGATCCAGGTAGAACCCTTTTTGGATCCAGGTAGAACCCTTTTTGGATCAGGTAGAACCCTTTTTGGATCCAGGTAGAACCCTTTTGGATCCAGGTCGAAACCTTTTTGGATCCAGGTAGAACCCTTTTTGGATCCAGGTAGAACCCTTTTTGGATCCAGGTAGAACCCTTTTTGATTCAGGTAGAACCCTTTTTGGATCCAGGTAGAAACCCTTTTTTTGGTAGAACCTTTTTCAGGTAGAACCCTTTTTGGATCCAGGTAGAACCTTTTTGGATTCCAGGTAGACACCTTGTTCGTGAACCTTTTTGGATTCGAGAGTAGAGAACCACTTTTTGGAGTTCAGGTACCTCTGGTGCATTGGGTTTACAGAAATGCCCATTTTGGTAGGTTCAGGTTGAGACCCTACTTTTTGTGCAAATCGAGGTAGAACCCAGCTTTTTGACAGGTAGACCTTTTTGGGATCCAGGTAGACACCCATTTTGGATCCAGGTAGAACCCTCTTTTGGATCCAGTAGATTTGATCAGTAGACCCATTTTTTGGATCCAGGTAGAATAACCTTTTTGGATCAGCTGGTAGAACTCCTTTCGCACTATTTGTTCTAGGTTATACCCTTTTTGGACGAGCTAGAACCCATTGACTCCAACAACTTTTTGTGATCAGGATGAAGCTACTTGGGATTCAGCAAACCCTAGCTCGGTGGTAGAACCCTGGATTCGTAACCACTTGTTTCGAAACCAGTGATCTTTTTGATGCGGGGACCCTCCGTGGGTACTTAATGGTTTCTAATGTGACGTTCGAAGAACCTGTTTCAGGTTTCTAGATTAAAATCAAATCTATAGAGTGGTAGTGAGCACTAGCCTGACAATAACATATAGCAGCCAACGAAGCCCACACGCAGAGTAGTGATACTATGATGGGATAGGGCTTGGCATAGAGTAACTCATATAGGCGAACTAGCTTGTAAGTAGTGTACTATATAGGCAGGCTCTGGCTATAGTAGTGTACTTATAGGGAAACTAGGGCTCTGGGTCTAAAGGTATCGACACTATATCGGGAAACATGGGCTCTGGTCTAAGTATGTGCTATAGGCTACTGGGAATTACGGGCTCTGGGTGCTAAGCGAAGAGTGCAACTATATAGCTGGAATAGGTGCTCTGGCATAGGAGTGCCCGTTGTGTGTAAAGTGCTTCTTAGGTATGCTACTGTCATAGTACTAAAGGAATGGCCGCCATGTATGTCACGGGGCGATGTGTTCACATTTCAAACAGTTTCACGGCGTGCTGTCTACATCAAACAGACGTGGTGTCAGGCATCGTAGTCGGGATGCTAACCTTCAAACACGTCACGGTGTGTGTCTACTTCAAACAGTCACGGCTGGTCTACTTTCAAACAGTGCACGGTGGTGTCTACATCAAAGCAGTCCAACGGTGTGTTTTACATCAAAACAGTCCACGGTGTGTGTGCGACATCAACACAGTCACGGTGTGTCACACTTCAACAGTCACGGTGTGTGCTCTACTTCAAACAGTCAGCGGTGTGTTACTCAGATCCGTATGTCAATAATACAAGTCAGCACGGTGTGGTCTACATCAAACAGTCACGGTGGTCGTGTCATACATCGAAACAGTTCAGCGGTGTTGTGTTCGGGCTACTTCAAAACATCACGGTGTGTGTCTACTTTCAAAACAGTTCAACGGTGATGTCTACATCAAACAGTCACGGTGTGTCCTACTATCAAACAGTCACGGTGTGGTCTACATCTAAACACGGGGTTCTACACACAAGCAGTGTGTGTCTGTTGTCTGTCTGTCTTGTGGGGGCTCCTAGTTTAAGAGCTCTGTTATATCAGTGTGGTGCACGGGGAAGCCCGAAACCTTGCATTCCTATTTCAATATGTTTTGAAGCCAGTTGGGGTTTTCATTACATGCGCTGTTTATGTCGGTCCTGATGTCTTTCTGCTGTGTTGCGACCAGGTTTAAAGCACAGGGTTCACATATCAAAACCTCTTGTGAGATTACCAAGAGAGATATTGTCTGACTGTGGAATTAGAGAGGAGAGTGTAGGGAGAGGAGAAGAGGATGATGGGTAGAGAGAGAGGTTCACGAAAGGGTAGGGAGAAGGATGGGAAAGCCTGTGTTCTGTTCTTTCCTGACATAGTGCAAAATGGATTGGCATTGCAGGGGCGAAGAAGGAGAGGGAGAGAGAATAGACGAGGAGGCCGAGAGGAAGGAATGGAGAAGGTCAACCAGGAAGAGAAAAAGAAAGGGGTAGAGGCAGGAGAACAATGAGATGGCGAGAGAGAAAGGGAGAGGAGTGGACGGAGTAAGGGAGGGAGGGTGCGAAATCAAAAATGAAGATCAGCGAGAGAGCAGCGGAAGAGGAGAGACCGAGGCAGAGAAGGAGAGGAGAAGAGAGGCGGAGACGGAATAAGAGGGCGAGGAGGTAGCAAAAAGAAAATCGGAGGAGAAATGAGTTTTGGTCGAGTAATGGAAAAGTGAGCCGCCTAAGTGGTACGAATAGAGTACTGAGGTTGAGCGATCGTTGGGCAGGGAGATGAGGGAGATGTCTTAAAGATGAAGATGAGGGCAAGAAGACACTGGAGGCAGGGAGAGACCCGGTACATGAGTAGAAGGGGCGCGGGATGTAGGATCAAGGTGGAGAAGCAGAGGATGAGCACGTGTTTAGGCGAGAGAGCGAGAGAGCGAAAGACGGAAGGGCTTTCCGTCGGGGAGAGGCACAGAAGAGAATAAGAGAGACGCCCTAATTCTCGAGGTTTTGGTTCCTAGACAAGAAGAAGAGAAGGGGAAGAGGAGATTTCATCTATCATTATGTATTTCTGGTGTGTTAAAAAGTTAGAGGAAACACTGCAACTATGTATAAAAAGAGTGTCAAGAAAGACTAATGAACACACAATCTCCTATAACACCATTAGTAACACTTTATGTCCCCTCAAATGTAATAAACACGGTTTTTCTATGCTCCATTCGGGCGAACGACGTAGCTAGCTAAACAAATCGAAAGTAACCTAGCCTATGTCAGGTGAAGCCAGCTAGCCAGTAATCATTAAACGAGCGCTAATTGGACATCACGAGACACAATACCAGGGAGAAGTTATTACAACCTACCTTTCGAATGCGAGTACCAAACTGAGTCGAGTGAAACCAGAAAGGTTCCTAAGCGGACTCTAGACGGGTAAACCTAATATCCACCGTGATTGGTCTTATTGAGAGGTGATTTCCCTTAGTCGTTTCTGTTGGTTTGATTATGAACTAAATTAGCGGAGGGGACTCAAGCTAGCCCATAGCAGTAGACAAATCAAAACCAGTTCGCCATGTCGCAAATCTCACGGAGCCTTTAAGACATCATTAACAGTGTAGCAGAAGCCCATGGCAGAGGCCCTCTGAGTGTTCGCGCACGCCCCACGCCAAATCAGCGCTGAATCTCCATTCTCTATCCCTAAAGAGGCATAAAAAATGACACATTTCCGACAGTAGGAGAAAGCAGTTTAAATTACAAGAACACTACCTAAACGGGGGCACAGCGAGCCAGAAGAGCCCTTATTCGATCAGCACATCTATCAAAAACGGTGATGTTGATGTAATCTATATGTTTTCTCACCATCTTGACTCAGTTTTATCTTTCGTATGCCTAACACTCGCCAAGGCGCATCAGTTTCCACTAGTCGCTCTTCACACCTAACCTCACACTAGAGAGCTCATAAGGAAGAGCAAGACGAGACATGCTGTTATGGGGTCTGTACCAGCTTTCTGGCATGAAACTCTAAAGAGACAGATCTAC
>NW_019944485.1:23437-27895 GCF_002910315.2 Salvelinus sp. IW2-2015 | reverse complement strand
GGAGAGAAATGATCCCCCAGTTGTCCGAAACAGAATTCCATTCAGGCAATGTTCCAACATGCTAGTGGAAAGCCTTCCAGAAGAGTGGAGGCTGTTACAGGAGCAAAGGGGAGACCAACTCCATATTAATTCCCATGATTTTTGGAATGAGATGTTATACGAGCGTGTCCACAACTTTTGGTCATGTAGTGTACCTACCTTCCTCCCCCTGGTCTTGCACTGTTTATATGCTGTGTCTGTGTGCCTGCCTGGATTCAGACAAACCTTTCTTTACATCTACCATTTTTTAAGACATCTTTTTTAATTGAGAGTTGGAGGCTGTTTCTGTCTTAGCAGACAGACGTTTCATCTGAAAGTGCAGCCTGGCCCAGACAGACATTTCATCTGAGAGTGCAGCCTGGCAGACAGACGTTCATGCTGAGAGTGTCAGGCCTGGCCAGACAGACGTTTTCATCTGAGAGTGCAGCCTGGCCAGACATACGTTTCATCTTGAGAGTGCAGGCCTGGCAGACAGACGTTTCATCTGAAAGTGCAGCCTGGCCAGACAGACATTTCAAAGTCTGAGAGTGCAGCCTGGCCAGACAGACGTTTCATCTGAGAGTGCAGCCTGGCCAGACATACGTTTCATTTGAGAGTCAGCCTGGCCAGACAGACGTTTCATCTGAGAGTGCAGCCTGGCCAGACAGACTTTCATCTGAGAGTGCGCTGGCCAGACAGACGTTTCATCTGAGAGTGAGCCCTGGCCAGACAGACGTTTCATCTGAGAGTGCAGCCTGGCCAGACAGACGTTTCATCTGAGAGTGCAGCCTGGCCAGACAGACGTTTCATCTGAGAGTGCAGCCTGGCCAGACAGACATTTCATCTGAGAGTGCAGCCTGGCCAGATGACAGTTTCAACAGCGGACTGATATTTATTAATTCCTCCAGAGTTCAGAGAATTCTCCTCATTTACATCAAATGCAAAACACACATACATACAAACACGGCCTCCACAACAACAGTGAGGTAACGTCTCGCTGGGCCTTTCAGGGGAAATACGATCTCTTCATGGCACCATAAACACTCTTAAAACAGGTTCCAAAAGAGCTCTTCCACTGTCCCATAGGATAACCCTTTTTGGATCCAGGTAGAACCCCTTTTTGGATCCAGGTAGAACCCTTTTTGGATCCAGTAGAACCCTTTTTGGATCCAGGTAGAACCCTTTTTGGATCAGGTACGAGGCCCTTTTGGATCAGGTAGAACCTTTGGATCCGGTAAAACCTTTTGGATGGTGACCTTGGATCCAGTGAGGTAGAACCCTTTTTGGAAGGTATACCTTTTAAGGTAGAACCTTTTGGATCCGTAGAACCCTTTTTGGATCAGGTAGAACTTTGATCCAGGTAGAACCTTTCGTATTTTGGATTATCCACGGTAGAACCTTTTTGGATCCAGGTAGACCTTTTGATCCAGGTAGAACCTTTTTGGATTCCAGGTAGAACCCTTTTTGGATTCGGTCTTTGGATCAGGTAGACCTTTTGATAGGAACCTGACAGGTAGCCCTTTTTGGATCGTCCTTTTTACAGGTAGAACCCTTTTTGGATGCCAGTAGAACCCTTTTTGGATCCAGGTAGAACCTTTTTGGATTCAGGTAGAACCTTTTTGATCCGGTAGAACCTTTTTGATAGGTAACTCTTTTATCAGGTAGAACCCTTTTGGATTCAGGTAGAACCTCCGTGGAAAGGTTCTTAAATGTTTCCTATGTGGAACGTCGAAGAACCTGTTTAGGTTCTAGATTAAAATAAATCTAAGAGTGTAGTGCACTACTTCTGAACAAGACCCACAGAGAGTAGTGTACTATATAGGGAATAGGGCTCTGGTCTATAGTAGTGTACTATATAGGGAACAGGGCTCTGGTCTATAGTAGTGTACTATATAGGAACAGGGCTCTGGTCTATAGTAGTGTACTATATAGGGAATAGGGCTCTGGTCTAAAGGAGAGCACTATAATGGGAATAGGGCTCTGGTCTAAAGTAGTGCTCTATATAGGGAATAGGGCTCTGGTCTAAAAGTAGTGCACTATATAGGGAATAGGGCTCTGGTCTATAGTAGTGTCCGGTGTGTGTCTACATAAACAGTCACGGTGTGTTACATCAAACAGTCACGGTGTGTACAGTCACGTGTGTCATTCAAACAGTCACGGTGTGTGTCTACTTCAAACAGTCACGGTGTGTCTACTTCAAACAGTCACTGGTGTCTACATCAAACAGTCCACGGTGTGTTTTACATCAACAGTCGCACGGTGTGTGTCCAAACAGTCACGGTGTGTATATCAACACAGTCCACGGTGTGGGTCTACTCAAACCAGTAAGCGGTGTGTCTCTACTTCAAACAGTCCGGTGTGTCTACATCAAAATACAGTCACACGGGTGTGTCTACATCAAAAGTTCACGGTGGTGTGTCTACTACATCGAAAGCAGTTACAGCGGTGTGTGTCTTAACTCCGTGCATAAACAGTTCACGTGTGATGTCTACTTCAAACAGTCACGGTGTGTCCTACATAAACAGTCACGGTGTGGGTCTACATCTAAAGAGCAGGTGCACACCACCAGTGGTGTGTCTACATCAAACAGTCCACGGTGTGTGTCTGTCTGTCTGTCTGTCTTGTGTGGGGCTCCTAGTTTAAAGAGCTCTGTTATATCAGTGTGGTGACGGTGGAGGAAACCTTGCTTCCTATTTCAATATGTTTGAAGCAGTTGGGTTTCATTACACTGTTTATCTGGTCTGATGTCTTTCTGCTGTGTTGCAGGTTAAAGAAGGTTCACATAAAAACCTCTTGTGTAGATTACAAGAGATATTGTCTGACTTGTGGAATTAAGGAGAGGAGGGAGAAGAAGGAGATGAGAGGAGGTAGAGGAGGGAGAGGAGGGAGCGGGGGGAGAAGAAGGAGAGGAGGAGAAAAGAGGAGGGAGAGGAAGGAGTGGAGAAGGAGAGGAAGAGAAAAGAGGAGGGAGAGGAAGGAGAACAATGAGATGAGAGAGAAGGGAGAGGAGAGGACGGAGAGGAGGGAGTGGAAAGAGAGGATAGGAGAGGAGGGAGAGGAGAGACGAGGCAGAGGAAGGAGAGGAGAGGAGGGAGAGGAGAAGAGGGAGAGGAGGTAGAGGAGGGAGATGAGAGAAGGAAAGGTGGAGGTACAGGAGAGGAGGGGGGAGATGAGGAGAGTCAAAGGAGAGAGAGGACAGGAGGAGGGAGAGATAGAGAGAAGGGGGGAGTGATAGGGAGAAGAGGGAGAGGAGGGAGAGATAGACAGAGGAAGGAGAGGATTGAGAGATAGAGAGAGCCTCTATGGGTTTGGTTTGGAGAGAGAGAGAGATTTATTTATCTTTTTTTTGGTTTTAAAATTAGATAAACACTCAAATTTAAAAAGAGTTCAAGACAAGTAATGAACAACAACTCTAAAAAAAGTAACTTTGTCCCTCAAATTAAAAAGTTTTTACTCTCGCTAGCTAGCTAAACAACAAAAACCTAGCCAGCAGGTGAACCAGCTAGCCAGAAGAAACGAGCTAGAACAAACCTAGCCAGGGGAGTTATTACAACTACTTCAAGCGACCAAACTGAGTGAGTAAACCAGAAAGGTGCACGGACTCTAACGTTAAACCTATCTTCTGTGTTTTTGTGTGAAGATTTTCCAGTCTTTTTGTTGTTTTGTTTGAGCTAAATTAGCGCTAGCTAGCAACAGCAGTAGACAAACAAAACCAGTTGCCATGGCAACAGAGCAGCAGTAGTAGCAGAGCCCACAGGCACCATGTTCCCACTCCCCCTCAGCGCTGAATCCATTCTCTACCCTAAAGAGGCCAAAAATGACACAACGAGGAAAGCTTTTAAACAGAAACTACTAAAGGGGAAGCCAGAAACCCTTTTCACAGACCTCTACAAAAACGGTGATGTGAGTAATCTCATCTTTCTCACTGACCAGCCAAATGCAAGGCGCTCAGCAGTCTGCTCTCACTACCCATCCATAAAGAAAGAGGGAATCTGTAATGGGTGGAAGCTGAAAATCAAAGAGACAGACGACCCTGACAGCACCACGGATTTCTTTCATTAATGTTCATGTTATGGGGATTTTATATAAAGGAAATTTGTCTTTTGTGTCTGTTGAAAAATTAAAGATTACTGACAGAGCCATAAGAAAATATTGCTTTATTTATCTGATCATATTGAATATATTTGTTAGGTTTTCAGTAGGTTCAATAGGTTCACTAGACTATATGCGTCATTTAAAAAATTTTCAATGAACATTCGAACAGTCCGGCCCTCGGCTTGTAGCTAAATTTTTTATTTGGCCCTCCGTCCATTTGACTTTGACACCCCTGCCTTAGAGGATCTCCTAACCAAGGTTTTAACAGCAACCAGCCACCTTAGAGGAGCTCCTAACCAAGGTGTTAGAAGAACAAAAAAAAGGCACATTAGAAATCAGCTGGTG
>NW_019944485.1:15884-21766 GCF_002910315.2 Salvelinus sp. IW2-2015 | reverse complement strand
CGATAACAATCAACCTCTACAAGACTGGGACTGTCATGGCGCAAGGTAACATTAGGCTGTTTGAAACAGACTTTCAGACCATTGAGGAAGAGAGCGGAGAAGAGAAAGGACACCACAGTACATGCCCTCCCACAAGACAAACTCCACCAGCACCACCCTCACCCCTACCCTCCCACCCACAAGGCACATCAGCACCTCTCTTCCCACCCTAGCGGAGGACACGCCCCAGGAAGAGGACCCCCTCAGTGCAGAGCAGCTCAGGCCCTCCTCACCACCATGGCTGCCATGAGGGATGAGGTCACCAAACTGGAGGGGGAGGTGGTCCTGCTCAGGAAGTGTGAGCAAACAGCAACCAGACACCACACCTTAGAGCACATATGTCAGAGTCAAGCCCGCGGGCCACACCGGCCCGCGAGAAGGTTTTTTACGGCCCCGGTGATGATCTTGATTTATATTAGAACCGGCCCCAGACCGCAGCAAGCCGGCCCCCGCAGATCTTTACACGCACCAATACTACATTTCCCACAATGCAATCACCGCCAGTTCAAGCATTTCTGACGGAGTTAGAAACGGAGCATGGTGATTTGCCTTATCACACAGAGGTGCGATGGCTAAGCCAGGAAAGGTGCTTCAAAGATGTTTCGAGCTTCGTGAGGAGATTTGTCTGTTCTTGGACAGCAAAGGGAAAGACACAACACAAACTCCGAGACGAAATGTTTCTGTGTGAAATGGCTTTCTTGTGTGACATTACGAGCATCTGAATGCAATGAACTGCAGCTGGGCCAGGGTCGGGATCATGTCATCTCTGATATGTACAGTAAGTGAAGGCATTTAAAACCAAACTGACTCTGTGGAGACCAGATGCGGAAAGAAAATTTGAGCCACTTTCCCAGCTGCCAGACCATGAAAGAGAAGCTCTCTACCAGTGCGTTCCCGAGCGCACCAGTTGGCTGATAAAATAGGTATGCTTGCGCTGACTTTCGACGCCTATTTGCTGACTTTGAAGCACAAAAAGGCAGGTTGGAACTGCTCGGTAACCATTTGCTGTTGACGTGGAAAGCTCACCACCAAACTCCAAATGGAGTTGATTGACCTCCAATGCAATGATGCACTGAGGCAAAATATGCGGCAGTGGGTGCTGCGAGTTCGCCCGTTTCCTCCCCGACACAATGCCCCAGCTGCGCATCCAGGCTGCTCAAACTGTTGTCTATGTTTTGGCAGCACATACCTGTTTCGTGAACAACTGTTTTCTTTGATGAACCTGAACAAAAACATCACACAGAAGTCGACTTACTGCTGAAACACCTCCACTCATTCTGAGGATTTCCTCAGCTCAGAGCCTTACCCCGAACATTGATGAACTTGTGGAAAAGATGGGACACCACCAAGTATCACCCTCAACCTCAAACAAGTGAACATTACTGTGCAATACATATTTAGAGTTTTACTCAGTTCAAGTTTTAAAAGTTAAAGTTTAATATTTGTTTTCACTGCATGTTACTTCTCCTTAAACAAAAGTGTTGTTTTTGATTAATAGATTTTGCACTTTATTTTATTGTATTCAATCCAATTATATTTTAAAAATATTTCAGTGAGTGGATATAGAAAATTGCTATTATGTGTTTTTCTTTGAAGTAAATTTAGCCCACTTTTTGCTAAAATAGAAAATATAGGCTACTGATGGTGCCTTGAATACCGGTTTCTTTCATTAATGTTCATGTTATGGGGATTTTTATATAAAGGAAATTTGTCTTTTGTGTCTGTTGAAAATTAAAGATTACTGACAGAGCCATAAGAAAAATATGCTTTATTTATCTGATCATATTGGAATATATTTGTTAGGTTTTCAGTAGGTTCAATTAGGTTCACTAGACTATATGCGTCATTTAAAAAATTTCAATGAACATTCGAACAGTCCGGCCCTCGGCTTGTAGCTAAAATTTTTATTTGGCCCTCCGTCCATTTGACTTTGACACCCCTGCCTTAGAGGATCTCCTAACCAAGGTTTTAACAGCAACCAGCCACCTTAGAGGAGCTCCTAACCAAGGTGTTAGAAGAACAAAAAAGGCACATTAGAAATCAGCTGGATGGAATTGAGGAATCTATAGAATCAAACCACTTCTGGGAGAATTGGAATAAATTAAACAAACCTCATCATGAGGAATTGGCTATCCAAAATGGGGAAAATGTGGAGAAATCACTTTGCAAACCTCTACAGCAATAAACCAAAGAGCCCAGAACAACAAGATATACAAGACAAATTACAAAGCCTTGAATCAGCAGTCAAAGACTATCAGAATCCTGTGGATAACCCAACTACAGAACAATTATTATTGGAAAAACTATGCACTCTCCAACCCAAAAAGGCCTGTGGTGCTATTTGAAATGATCAACATTATCCTCACTGCAGGTATTTTCCCCGATATTTGGAACCAAGGATTGATCACACCAATCTATAAAAATGGAGTCAAATTTGACCAAAATAATTACAGAGGAATTTGCTTTAACAGCAACTTGGGGAAATTCTGCGCAGCATCATAAATAGCAGACTACATCATTTCCTGGATGGTTAAATAAATCAATTTAAAAAACGTCCTGAGTAGAAGCCAGATTGGATTTTTTTTTAAATGATCGTACAACAGACCACATTTCCACCCACCTCTAATTGACACAAAAGTCAACCAAAACAGAAGGCAAAATCTACTTGTGTTTTGTAGTCTTCAAGAAAGCTTTTGATTCAATTTGGCATAAGGTCTTTTTAAGACTAATAGAAAGGGGTATTGGAGGGAAAACATGAAGACGTATTAAATCATGTAGACTGAAAAACAAATGTGTGGTAAAATTGGCAACAGGCAAACAGACGTCTTCTCTCAGGGACGGGGAGTGAAATAGGGCTGCCCATTAAGTCCAACACTATTTAAAATCTACAATATGAACTGGCCAAAACAGTAGAAGAATCTGCAGCACCTGGTATCACCCTAAATAACACTGGAAATCAACACACCTGGTCTTCACCCTACATAACACTGAAATCAACACACCTCGTCTCACCCTACACAACACTGAAATCAAGACACCTGGTCTCACCCTACACACACTGAAATCAAGACACCTGGTCTCACCCTACACAACACTGAAATCAAGACACCTGGTATCACCTACACAACACTGAATCAAGACACCTGTCTCACCCCTACACAACACTGAAATCAAAAGACACCTGTCTCACCCTACACAACACTGAAATCAAGACACCTGGTCTCACCCTACACAACACTGAAATCAAACACACTGGTCTCACTCCTCACCCACACAACACTGAAATCAAACACCTGTCTCACCCTACACAACTGAAATCAACACACCTGTCCCTAACCTGATAACAACCTCTCACCCTACACAACTGTCACGTTCCTGACCTGTTTTCTGTTGTTTTGTATGTGTTTAGTTGGTCAGGACGTGAGCTGGGTGGGAATTCTATGTTGTGTGTCTAGTTTTGTCTGTTTCTATGTCCAGCCTAATATGGTTCTCAATCAGAGGCAGATGGTAATCGTTGTCCCTGATTGAGAATCATATATAGGAGGCTTGTTTTGTGTTGGGATTTTGTGGGTGTTTGTTTCCTGTCTCTGTGATTGTCTGCACCAGATAGGTCTGTCTCGGTTTTTGCACATTTGTTATTTTGTATTGTTGTTTGTAGTGTTTCACTTGTTCGTTATTAAACATGTTGAAACACTAGCCGCGCTGCACTTTGGTCCTCTCCTTCACCCCTGGAAGAAAACCGTTACAACAACACTGAAAAAATCAAGACACCTGGTCTCACCTCTACACAACACTGAAATCAACACACCTGGTATCACCTACACAACACTGAAATCAAGACACACCTGGTCTCAACCCTACACAACACTGAAATCAAGGACACCTGGTCTCACCCTACAAAACACTGAAATCAACACACTGGTCTCACCCTACACAACACTGAAATCAGAACCACTGGTGCTCACCTTCTGACACAACACTTGAAATCAAGACACCTTTGTCTCACCCTACCAACACTGAAATCAACACACCTGTCTCACCCTACACAACACTGAAATCACAGACCACCTGGGCTCACCCTACACAACACTGAAATCCAAGACACCTAGTCTCACCCTACACAACACTGAAATCAACACAACCTGGTTCTCACCCTACACAACACTGAAATCAACACCACCTGGTCTACACTAAAATCACACCGTCTACTCACAACACGATAGACACCGTCTCCATACACGATAACACCTGGTCTCACCCTACAACAACACTGATATATCAAAGACACCTGCGTTCTCACCCTACACAACCACTGAAATCAAGCACACCTGGTCTCACCCCACAAACACTGATATCAAGACACCTGTCTGCACCCTACACCACACTGAAAAATCTCCCTGGAATTGAGGAATCTATAGAATCAAACCACTTCTGGGAGAATTGGAATAAATTAAACAAACCTCATCATGAGGAATTGGCTATCCAAAATGGGGAAATGTGGAGAAATCACTTTGCAAACCTCTACAGCAATATAACAAAGAGCCCAGAACAACAAGATATACAAGACAAATTACAKAMCCTTGAATCAGCAGTCAAAGACTATCAGAATCCTGTGGATAKCCCAACTACAGAACAATRATTATTGGAAAAACTATGCACTCTCCAACCCAAAAAGGCCTGTGGTGCTATTTGAAATGATCAACATTATCCTCACTGCAGGTATTTTCCCCGATATTTGGAACCAAGGATTGATCACACCAATCTATAAAAATGGAGTCAAATTTGACCAAAATAATTACAGAGGAATTTGCTTTAACAGCAACTTGGGGGAAATTCTGCGCAGCATCATAAATAGCAGACTACATCATTTCCTGGATGGTTAAATAAATCAATTTAAAAAACGTCCTGAGTAGAAGCCAGATTGGATTTTTTTTTAAATGATCGTACAACAGACCACATTTCCACCCACCTCTAATTGACACAAAAGTCAACCAAAACAGAAGGCAAAATCTACTTGTGTTTTGTAGTCTTCAAGAAAGCTRTTGATTCAATTTGGCATAAAGGTCTTTTTATAGACTAATAGAAAGGGGTATTGGAGGGAAAACATGAAGACGTTATTAAATCAATGTAGACTGAAAACAAATGTGTGGTTAAAATTGGCAACAGGCAAACAGACGTCTTCTCTCAGGGACGGGGAGTGAAATAGGGCTGCCCATTAAGTCCAACACTATTTAACATCTACAATAATGAACTGGCCAAAACAGTAGAAGAATCTGCAGCACCTGGTATCACCCTACATAACACTGAAATCAACACACCTGGTCTCACCCTACATAACACTGAAATCAACACACCTCGTCTCACCCTACACAACACTGAAATCAAGACACCTGGTCTCACCCTACACAACACTGAAATCAAGACACCTGGTCTCACCCTACACAACACTGAAATTCAAGACACCTGGTCTCCACCCTACACAACACTGAAATCAAGACACCTGGTTCACCCTACACAACACTGAAATCAGACACCTTGGTCTCACTCTACACAAACTGAAATCAAGACACCTGGTCTCACCCTACACAACACTGAAATCAAGACACCTGGTCTCACCTACACAACACTGAAATTAAGGCACCTGGTCTCACCTACACAACACTGAAATCAAGACACGGTATCACACCTACACAACACTAAATCAAGACACCTGGTCTCACCCTAACACAACACTGAAATCAAGACACCTGTCTCACCCTACACAACACTGAAATCAAGACACCTGGTCTCACCCTACACAACACTGAAATCAAGACACCTGGTCTCACCCTACAAGTCTCTGC
>NW_019944485.1:5318-8760 GCF_002910315.2 Salvelinus sp. IW2-2015 | reverse complement strand
CTCCTCCCCTCTCCTCTCTCCTCTCCCCCCTCCTCTCCCCTCAACTCCTTCCCTTCCGTGCGTGAAAGCTTGGCAGAAAGAAAGGAAAAGCCATCCAATCACCTCCCCTCTCCTCTCTCCTCTCCCCCCTCCTCTCCCCTCAACTCCTTCCCTTCCGTGCGTGAAAGCTTGGCAGAAAGAAAGGAAAAGCCATCCAATCATTGTTTCTTCCTTTGATTTGTTTTTTTTTGTTGGCATTACTGTCTGTTTGTTCCGGCAACCACCAGCCATTACTAAGCCACATGATACATCAGCAGAATCGTGGCTCAGTGTTTTGTTAACCCTAGGCAATGTGTTTCCAACTGTCATCTCTTGTTCATTTGACGTGTTGGTGGTTATGAAATAACTCGCCTAAACGTTCAGTTGGAAGTGGAACATTCTGGAATTCCGGATGTTGGGGAAACGGGATTTTCAAGGGATTTTCACAGGAAGCAACTCAAGCTTCAATTCTATATATACTTCCAGGCATTTTAGGAAATTCATTGAGTTTACACCAAACCGGTCATCGGGTATAAATTTAATCTGACCCTGTCTCTCTCTTCTCTCTCTCTCTCTCTCTCTCTCTTTCTCTCAGGCTTCAGCCTCAAAGCGGTGCCGTTCCCAAACGCCATCTTGAAATTAAAAGAACTTGGAGACACAGTAACATTGAAGAATATATTTGATAATGAATGATAGTTATAGGGATAGTGTGTATTCATTTACACAGTTAGTCACCGCTCTATATCAGCAGGATATTTGGTCTGATTGCTACGGTGAAAACATAAAGCTGCTCCCCGGTGTATTTTACAGTGGGAGTTTTGATTTGACCAGCTCTTCAGTACAGACAGAAGAGCTGGAGGCGACACGATGTTTCTCTCTGGCAGTCAACACAAATGTCATCACAACTCCATCGCCAAGGAAACACTCACGCATGTCTTTCCCCTTAACCTACCGCAGCATCACGGCTTAACGTTGACACGTCACACACTGACGCTCTGGGAGTTTGAGGTTTAATAAGGATCGATCAGGGAGGTAGTTTGAGGTTTAATAAGGAATGATCAGGGAGGTAGTTTGAGGTTTAATAAGGATTGATCAGGGAGGTAGTTTGAGGTTTAATAAGGAATGATCAGGGAGGTAGTTTGAGGTTTAATAAGGAATGATCAGGGAGGTAGTTTGAGGTTTAATAAGGAGAATTAAGAAACGATCAAAAGGTAGTTTGGAGGTTTAATTAAGAATGATCAGGGAGTAGTTTGAGGTTTAATAAGGAGTGATCAGGAGGGTAGTTGAAGGTTTAATAAGGGATGAATCAGGGAGGTAGTTTGAGGTTAATAAGAGTGATCAGGGAGGTAGTTTGAGGTTTAATAAGGAATGAATTCAGGGAGGTAGTTTGAGGTTTAATAGAATGATCAGGAGGGTAGTTTGAGGTGATTTAATAAAGGAATGATCAGGGAGGTAGTTTGAGTTGAATAAGGAATGATCAGGGAGTAGTGTGAGGTTAATAAGGAGTGATTCAGGGAGTAGTTTGAGGTTAATAAGAGTGATCAGGGAGGTAGTTTGAGGTTTTAATAAGGAGTGATCAGGGAGTAGTTGAGGTTTAATAAGGAATGATCTAGGGAGGTAGTTTGAGGTTTAATAAGGAGTGATCAGGGAGGTAGTTTGAGTTTAATAAGGAATGATCAGGGAGGTAGTTTGAGGTTTAATAGGAATGATCAGGGAGCGTAGTTTGAGGTTTTAATAAGGAGGATTCAGGAGGTAGTTTGAGTTAATAAGGAGATGATTAGGAGGTTAGTTTGAGGTTTAATAAGAATGATCAGGGAGGTAGTTTGAGGTTTAAATAAGGAATGATCAGGGAGGTAGTTGAGTTGAATAAGGAGTGATGCAGGGAGGGTTGAGTTAATAAGGAATTGATCAGGAGGTAGTTTGAGGTTTATAAGGAATGATCAGGGAGGTAGTTTGAAGTTTAATAGAATGATCAGGAGGTAGTTTGAGTTAATAAGGAATGACAGGGAGGTAGTTTGAGGTTTTAAGAGAGAAGAGACATGAGAAGAGAGAGAGAGAGACAGAGAGAGGAAGAGAGAGAGAAGAGAGAGAGAGAAGAGAGAGAGAGAGAGAGAGAAGAGAGAGAAGAAAAGAATGGAAGGAGAGAGAGTGAGGGGGAGAGAGGGGACGGGAAAGAAAGTGAAGGAAGTGGAGAGAGAAGAGACTATTAGAGAGAGAGCGTTAGAAAGAGTGCTGCCAGTTAGCTCTGATTGGGTCAAAGCCTGTGTGTGTGTCTGGGGTGTTATTCGCGGTCTGGTTGTGGAAAATAAACACAGACTTGGCATTTCGCTACACCAGTAAAAACATCTGCTAAAACACGTGTATTTAACCGATAACGTTAATTTGATTTGACGCGTTTGATTTAGAAACCAGGGGTTACCACTCTAGTGGAGAGAGAGATGACAATACCTCTCATCTACTCTACTGTAGTCTACTCTACCCTACTGTAGTCTACTGGTACTCTACTGTGCTGTAGTCTACTCTACTCTACTGTAGTCTACTGTAGTCTACTCTACTCTACTGTAAGTCTTACTCTACTCTACTGTCAGTCTACTCTACCTTACTGTAGTCTACTCTACTCTACTGTACCTCTACTGTAGTCTACTCTACTCTACTGTAGTCTACTCTACTCTACTGTAGTCTACTCTACCCTACTGTAGTCTACTGTACTCTACTGTGCTGTTAGTCTACTCTACTCTACTTGTAGTCTACTCTACTCTACTGTTACTCTACTGTAGTCTACTGTAGTCTACTCTACTCTACTGTACTCTACTGTACGTCTTACTGTAGTCTACTACTGTACTACTGTAGTCTACTGTAGTCTACTCTACGTCTACTGTGTCTACTCAACTGTACTCACTGTTATCGACTCTACTTGTAGTCTACTCTACCCTACTGTAGTCTACTGTAGTCACTTAGATCTACTCTGTGCTCTACTGATACTCTACACTACTGTATTCTACTGTACTGTACATTCTACTGTACTGTACTCTACTCTAATGTAGTCTACTCTACTGTACACTACTGTACACTACTGGTAGTCTACTCTACTCTACTGTACACTACTGCTCTCTACACTACTGTAGTCTACCTCTACTCTACTTTCTCTACTCAACTCTACTTATTATCTACTGTACCAGCTGTGTCTACTGTAGTCTACTGTAGTCTACTTTACACTACTGTACATCACTGTACATATACTCTACTCTACTCTACTGTACAGCTACGTAGTCTACCTACTCTACTGTAGTCTATGTAGTCTACTCTACTCTACTGTAGCCTACTATAGTCGACTCTACTCTCTCTCTGCCAGGCTGATTGTAGGCTGGGGGGACTGTGGCTGTCTGCCAGGCTGGTAGTAGGGGCCTGGGGTTGATCTCTCTCC
>NW_019944485.1:0-811 GCF_002910315.2 Salvelinus sp. IW2-2015 | reverse complement strand
TACTCTACTGTAGTCTACTGTAGTCTACTCTACTGTAGTCTACTGTAGTCTACTCTACTCTACTGTAGTCTACTCAACTGTACTCTACTGTAGTCTACTCTACTGTAGTCTACTCTACCCTACTGTAGTCTACTGTAGTCTACTGTAGTCTACTCTACTCTACTGTACTCTACTGTACTCTACTGTGCTGTAGTCTACTCTGCTCTACTGTACACTACTGTACTCTACACTACTGTATTCTACTGTACTGTACTCTACTGTACTGTACTCTACTCTAATGTAGTCTACTCTACTGTACACTACTGTACACTACTGTAGTCTACTCTACTCTACTGTACACTACTGTACTCTACACTACTGTAGTCTACTCTACTCTACTGTTCTCTACTCAACTCTACTGTATTCTACTGTACTCTACTGTAGTCTACTGTAGTCTACTGTAGTCTACTCTACACTACTGTACTATACTGTACACTACTGTACTCTACTCTACTCTACTGTACACTACTGTAGTCTACTCTACTCTACTGTAGTCTACTGTAGTCTACTCTACTCTACTGTAGCCTACTATAGTCTACTCTACTCTCTCTCTGCCAGGCTGATTGTAGGCTGGGGGTTGGACTGTGGCTGTCTGCCAGGCTGGTAGTAGGCTGGGGGTTGGACTATGGGTGTCTGCCAGGCTGATAGAGGGCCTGGGGTTGGACTGTTGCTGTCTGCCAGGCTGATTGTAGGCTGGTGGTTGGACTGTGGCTGTCTGCCAGGCTGATAGAGGGCCTGGGGTTGGACTGTGGCTGTCTGCCAGGCTGATAGT
>NW_019944484.1:72001-75065 GCF_002910315.2 Salvelinus sp. IW2-2015 | reverse complement strand
GTCCTACACTATTATACTGTCCACTAGCAGTTGTTCTACACTATTACACTGTCCACTAGCAGTTGGTTCTACACTATATATACTGTCCACTAGTAGTTGGTTCTACACTATTATACTGTCCATAGCAGTTGGTTCTACACTATTATACTGTCCACTAGCAGTTGGTTCTACACTATTATACTGTCCACTAGCAGTTGGTTCTACACTATTACACTGTCCACTTACAGTTGGTTTCTACACTATTGCACTGTCCACTAGTAGTTGGTTCTACACATATTATACCGTCCACTAGCAGTTGGTTCTACACTATTATACTGTCCACTAGCAGTTGGTTCTACACTATTATACTGCCCTAGCAGTTGTCTAACATTATACTGTCCACCTAGCAGTTGTTCTACACTATTTATACGTCCACTAGCAGTTGGTTCTACACTATTATACTGTCCACTAGCAGTTGGTTCTACACTATTATACTGTCCACTAGCAGTTGGTTCTACACTATATACTGTCCACTAGCAGTTGGTTCTACACTATTATACCTGTCCACTAGCAGTTGTTCTAACTATTATACTGTCCACTAGCAGTTGGTTCTACACTATTATACTGTCCACTAGTAGTTGTTCTAACACTATTATACTGTCCACTAGCAGTTGGTTCTCACACTATTATACTGTCCACTAGCAGTTGTTCTACACTATTATACTGTCCACTAGCAGTTGGTTCTACACTATTATACTGTCCACTAGCAGTTGGTTCTACACTATTATACTGTCCACTAGCAGTTTGGTTCTACACTATTATACTGTCCACTAGCAGTTGGTTCTACACTATTAACTGTCCACTAGCAGTTGGTTCTACAATATTACCGTCCACTAGCAGTTGGTTCTACACTATTATACTGTCCACTAGCAGTTGGTTCACACTATTATACTGTCCACTAGCAGTTGGTTCTACACTATTATACTGTCCACTAGCAGTTGCTACACATTATACCGTCCACTAGCAGTTGGTTCTACACTATTATACTGTCCACTAGCAGTTGGTTCTACACTATTATACTGTCCACTAGTAGTTGGTTCTACACTATTATACTGGTCCACTAGCAGTTGGTTCTACACTATTATACTGTCCACTAGCAGTTGGTTCTACACTATTATACTGTCCTAGCATGGTTCACACTATTATACGTCCACTAGCAGTTGGTTCTACACTATTATACTGTCCACTAGCAGTTGGTTCTACACTATTATACTGTCCACTAGCAGTTGTTCTACACTATATACCGTCCACTAGCAGTTGGTCTACACTATTAACTGTCCACTAGCAGTTGGTTCTACACTATTATACTGCCACTAGCAGTTGTTCTACACTATTATTTACCGTCCACTAGTAGTTGGTTCTACACTATTATACTGTCCACTACAGTTGTTCTATACTATTTATACTGTCCACTAGCAGTTGGTTCTAACACTATTATACTGTCCACTAGAGTTGGTTCTACACTATTATACTGTTCACTAGAGGTGGTTCTACACTATTATACTTCACTAGAGTTGGTTCTAACACTATTAACTGTTCCACTAGCAGTTGGTTCTACACTATTATACTGTCCACTAGCAGTTGGTTCTACACTATTATTACTGGCCACTAGCAGTTGGTTCTACACTATTACACTGTCACTAGCAGTTGGTTCTACACTATATACTGTCACTAGCAGTTGTTCTACACTATTATACTGTCCACTAGCATTTGGTTCTACACTATTATACTGTCCACTAGTAGTTGGTTCTACACTAATATACTGTCCACTAGCAGTTGGTTCTACACTATTATACTGTCCACTAGCAGTTGGTTCTACCACTATTATACTGTCCACTATAGTTGGTCTACACTATTATACTGTCCACTAGCAGTTGGTTTCTACACTATTATACTGTCCACTAGCAGTTGGTTCTAACTATTATACCTGAATATCCACTAGAGTGGTTTCTACACTATATACTGTCCACTAGCAGTTGGTTCTACCACTAATGAGTGTGTCAGTGTTTTGTTTCAAGCTAGAGCTGTAGGGTTTTGGAGTGGGGCTGCTGTCTCTGTGAAGACAGGGAGGGATTCTGTCTGTCTCTAAACAGACCCTGTTGTACACTCAACTCCATGCTTGATCTTAGTGTTCTGCAGTGTGTGTGTGTGTGTGTGAGTGTGTGTGTGTGTGTCTGCTGGGTGTAGTGAAGAATGAAAATAACAAGCTGGGGAACAAATTGTCATTCTCCACAACCGTCGATCCTCCCTAGTTTTTATCCTGTCTTTTTCTCTCTCTCTGTTATGAAGTGTTATTCCCTCTCTCCTTTAGGGACACCATAAGCCTTATCTTTAGCCAATGAGCCACAGCCTGGAGTAGAGAGGTCGGTGTGTGTGTGCCTCGCTGGGATTTGCTTGGGTATGACAGACATATATCCCATGATAATGTCAGTGACTTCTGTCTGAACCAGCGAGCCTCCCCCTACTCTCTCTCTCTGGCCAACATTTTCATGTAGTGGCTTTAAGAAATCAGTGGGGGAAAATCCATACTCGCGCGCACACGCACGCACACACACACACACGCACACCAACACGCATACACACACACACACACAATTAATGGTGGTGAATCCCTCACAGAGTAAATAGATTCTTCACCCTCCACAGATTTTCGCCTGCTCGTTATGTTGATGATGCGAACGCTGCTCACAGATGCACACTCTGTCTGCTACTGCCAGGCCCTAACTATTCACATACACACACACACACGTGTGTGTTTGTGTGTGTACAAGCTTGTGTGTGTGTGTACTCACCCTGAAAAACTCCTTGGTGGAGCCTGAGTCCAGTGTTCCATAGGCGATCTCCGTCTGCTTGGCCAGATCCTCAGCACTCTCTATGGGCGACACCATCCTTTCCACTGTGAGGAAAGCAGCCAGGTTGGCCGTGTAGGACGAGATGATGATGAGAGTGAAGAACCACCACACGCCACCCACTATACGCCCCGACAGAGACCTGAGACGGGGGGGGGGGGTGAGAGGAGAAGGAG
>NW_019944484.1:60365-69132 GCF_002910315.2 Salvelinus sp. IW2-2015 | reverse complement strand
GTCACCAAAGCCCCATTTCCTACCCATCACCGCGACCTGTATGATCTCGGTTGGCGGCCTCGCTTCATACTAGTCGCCAAACCACTGGCTCCAGGTCATCTATAAGTCTTTGCTAGGTAAAGCCCCCCCTTATCTCAGCTCACTGGTCACCATAGCAGCACCCACCCGGAGCACGCGCTCCAGGAGGTACAGTGGGCGAGAACAAGTATTTGATACACTGCCGATTTTGCAGGTTTTCCTACTTACAAAGCATGTAGAGGTCTGTAATTTTTATCATAGGTACACTTCAACTGTGAGAGACGGAATCTAAAACAAAAATCCAGAAAATCACATTGTATGATTTTTAAGGAAATTATTTGCATTTTATTGCATGACATAAGTATTTGATCACCTACCAACCAGTAAGAATTCCGGCTCTCACAGACCTGTTAGTTTTTCTTTAAGAAGCCCTTCTGTTCTCCACTCATTACCTGTATTAACTGCACCTGTTTGAACTCGTTACCTGTATAAAAGACACCTGTCCACACACTCAATCAAACAGACTCCAACCTCTCCACAATGGCAAGACCAGAGAGCTGTGTAAGGACATCAGGGATAAAATTGTAGACCTGCACAAGGCTGGGATGGGCTACAGGACAATAGGCAAGCAGCTTGGTGAGAAGGCAACAACTGTTGGCGCAATTATAGAAAATGGAAGAAGTTGAAGTTGACGGTCAATCACCCTCGGTCTGGGGCTCCATGCAAGATCTCACCTCGTGGGCATCAATGATCATGAGGAAAGGAGGATCAGCCCAGAACTACACGGCAGGACCTGGTCAATGACCTGAGAAAATGGATGGCACTGTGATAGACTGCATCGACTTTGTTGAGTAGAGTGTTGGAGACTATTTTGTAAATGACATCGCCAAAGTCGAGGATCGGTAGAATGGTCAGTTTTACGATGGTATGTTTGGCAGAATGAGCAACGGATGCTTTGTTGCGAAATAGGAAGCCGATTCTAGATTTAATTTTGGATTGGAGATGCTTAATGTGAGTCTGGAAGGAGAGTTTACAGTCTAACCAGACACYYAGGTATTTGTAGTTGTCCACATATTCTAAGTCACAACCGTCCAGAGTAGTGATGGTGACTTGCCAAAAGGACCCTTGTCGAAAAGACGTGAAGATTTTTGGCGAGTTAGACAGTTAATGTGTTGATAATAATTGGGGAGCACGGAACTCAAATTACTTTTGTTAACACTGCCTCTGGGTACGCGTTTCCAATTTGTTCAATGTCCAATGAAGGTCGAGAGCATTCTTGGTATCGGCCTGGGGCGGGATGTACACAGCCGTGGCATTAATCACTGAGAACTCTCTCGGAAGGTCAAATGGCTGACATTTGATGAGTCGACAAGTCGGGAGAGCAGAAGCTCGCAAGTTCCTGTACGTTTTCCCCGTCGCACCACTTGTTATTGGTTAAAAAGCAGACGCCACAGCCTTTGTTCTTGCCAGAGAGAGCCCGC
The DNA here is from genome assembly GCF_002910315.2 of Salvelinus sp. IW2-2015. Classification (NCBI taxonomy): domain Eukaryota; kingdom Metazoa; phylum Chordata; class Actinopteri; order Salmoniformes; family Salmonidae; genus Salvelinus; species Salvelinus sp. IW2-2015. The sequence continues at coordinate 67,633 of NW_019944484.1, read as the reverse complement.
TTCTTATCCACTCGAKGAACTGGAAATCCTGCTGGTTGCATATAATCCGTTAAGTCTCAGAAAAACAGAGTAGGTTTCAGAATCTGATGTCMCTCTGGAAGGAGATCCTCACTCTGAGTTCGTCAACTTTATTCACTAGTAAACATTGGCGAGTAGTATGACATGAAGATAGAAAGAGATGGAGATAAAGATACATGGAGATAAAGAGACATGGAGATAGAGAGACATGGAGATAGTATCAGGTTTCAGGTAAGACCCAAGTGCAGACTGTGTTGAAGTAACAATGTTTTTTGCAACAACAGGGGCAGGCAAACGACAGGTCAAGGCAGGCAGGGGTCGATAATCCAGAGTAGTGGGGCCAAGGTACAGGACGGCAGGCAGGCTCAGGGTCAGGTCAGGCAGAGGTCGGGAATCCAGAGTAGGGGCAAAGGCGCAGGACATTAGGCAGGCTCAGAGTCAGGACAGGCAAGGGTCAAAACCAGGAGGACGAGATAAAGAGAGACTGGGGAAAAGCAGGAGCTGAGACAAAATTCTGGTTGACTTGAACAAACAAGACGAACTGGCACAGACTGACAGAAAACACAGGTATAAATACGTGGGGAAGATGGGATAAGTGGGGAAGATGGGAGACACTTGGAAGGGGGTGGAGACAAGCACAAGGACAGGTGAAACAGATCAGGGCGTGACAGATAGAGAGACATGGGGATAGAGAGACGGAGATAGAGAGAGATGGAGATAGAGAGACATGGAGATGTGATGCAGAGAATGATGGAAAGAGAGAAGGTGCAGTGTACTGTTGGTATGTGGTTTTGATCCTGACCTTGAGAGCTAATGAATAAGTGAGCAGGTCTGTCGGCCTCAGTAGATAGAGGGAGTCAGTAGACAGAGGGGAGAGTTATTCAGTAGACAGAGGGGAGAGTTATTCAGTAGACAGAGGGGAGAGTTATTCAGTAGACAGAGGAGAGAGTTATTCATGACATTACCTTTCATTACTCTATTATTATTTAATATACACCCAAATCCCCTTGGCCACCCACACACACACCCTAACCCAGACACCCACACACACACGACACAGCTGTAGTTTCAGTAGTTTATTGACAGGTAAAGGTCTTTCCCTCAGAGAAATAAAGAGGAAAGGTGATCAAGAATTAACTGCAAGAAATAACCTGAAGATATGTTTCTCWCTCACTCTTAAAGATTCTCATTTTCATTCTTAACCTCTCTCCTTCTCTCTCTCGGTCTCCCACTCTCTCTTTCTGTCTCTCTCCCTCTCTCCCTTGTTCCAAAGCTCAGAGGAAGAGAGAGAGAGAGTGAGAGAGAGAGTGTGASAGAAAGAGAGGGAGTAAGAGAGAGAGAAAGCGGCTAGTGAGAGAGAAAGGGGGACGAGAGAAAGAGAGAGAGAGAGAGCGGGCGATAGAGTAACAGTGAGAGCAGGCGAGAGAGACGACGAGGGAGAGGGCGAGAGAGAGGGCGAGAGAGTGAGAGTGAGTGACTGTTTTCCAGCCCACCCGAGCATGACCCGACCATTTGAGAATGATTTAAACAGCTTTTGGGGGGAGGAGCTGGTGATTCTGCTCTATCAGAGACATGACAGGGTGTCGCGTCACCATCTCAAGGTCACCCTCACTGGGAGCTAACGTTAGCTGGCTGGGTCGCTAGCTACCTAGTGTGCATGTGGACCACCCCCCACCCCCTGTATTTTGGTTAGCGCGCCAGGTGGTGCGCTAACCAAAAGGTTAGGTAAGAAGTGGGAAGGCAGGTAAGGTAGAGGGGGGACTCTTTAATTTTTACTTTCTTCGCTTTGGTTCCATCCAGCCACTTTTCCCCACTTTACCGTGTTTAGGAAAAATAAATTCCCTGTAAACTGTATTTTTCTCTGCCTCTGTCATCCTTCCCCGCACCTACGATCACATACTTTTTCACTCCACGGGGAGTTGAGATGTAACCGGGTGTTGCGTTCCCTCCTCCAAGAGGTGTACGTAACACGTGTAATCAGTTACATGTAAGGATTACAAAAAATTGTAACTAATCCATTACAAGCAAAAATATTGTAATCAGATTACAGATACTTTTGAAAAACTGGATGATTACTTCGAGGATTAATTTTAAAATCAGAAAGGATGTTTTTGCGAAAAACATCTTAGACACTTCTGTTTTCTCAATGACATTCAAATCAGCATTGAAAAAAGGCTCAAGTTTGTTCCAACTGAGCGAGTCTGACCACAAGTCAGAGACCACTATGATGACACACCAGATGTGTTTGATGGATCTCGGGAAAAGAGCAGGAAAGGGATTTTGTAGGCTACAGTCCAAGCTATGTCTTCCAATGGTGCGACTGCTGTCGGCATCCAAAGATTATCCAACTTGAATGAACGCTTGGAGGTAAGGATGACAGCAGTGGTGTAGTCTATGGCGATACGGATATCACTTATTACTGTTATCTACATAGCGCATACATGTGAATCACACTGCTGCTCTCTCATTTAGCTATCTGCGCCTTACGGATTTGTTGTGGATGGCTGTTCACAAATTTAAATTTAAATTTGAACCCAATAATGGTTGAATTCAAGAAGTTAAAGCTGCCTATTMTTTTWWTTWAMYWWGRAARKYMRKTWAAGAACAAATTCTTATTTACAATGACGACCAAACCCGKATGGCGCTGGGCCAATTGTGCACTGTCCTATGGAACTCCCAATCACGYCCGGGTGTAATACAGCCTGGTTTTGAACCAGAGACTKTAGTRACACCTCTTGYACTGAGATGCAGTGCCTTAGACCACTGCACCACTCTGGAGCCTATCAATCATTGTTTTTGAAACCAGTGGATAGCCAGTGAAAAATGCGCTCTTGCAACAGCTGCATAGTGCGGATCCCAGCCTATGGAAGTAAAGTAGAGCTTTTATTACTCAATCTAATTCATGCTGWTAAAAAAAATACATCCATAGGCCCAATGGACACATTCTCAAACTCTTACACTTTTTATAAACTTAAAGAGGAAATCTGTAGTTACTACATCCATTTTTGGACTTAAAGTGGAAAGTTCTAAGTTCCTTGGTGTACACATCACGGATAAACTGAAATGGTCCACCCACACAGACAGTGTGGTGAAGAAGGCACCACAGCGCCTCTTCAACCTCAGGAGGCTGAAGAAATTAGGCTTGTCACCTAAAACCCTCACAAACTTTTACAGATGCACAATTGAGAATATCCTGTCGGGCTGTATCACCACATGGTACGGCAACTGCACCGCCCACAACCGCAAGGCTCTCCAGAGGGTGGTGCGATCTACACAGCGCATCACCGGGGACAAACTACCTGACCTCCAGGACACCTACAGCAACCGATGTCACAGGAAGGCCAAAAAGWTAATCAAGGACAACAACCACCCGATCCACTGCCTGTTCACCCCGCTACCATCCAAAAGGTGAGGTCAGTACAGGTGCATCAAATTGGGACCGAGAGRCTGCAAAACAGCTTCTATCTCAAGGCCATTAGACTGTTAAACAGCCATCACTAACACAGAGAGGTTGCTGCCTACATATACAGACTTGAAGTCATTGACTACTTTAATACATGGATCACTAGTCACTTTAATAATGGCACTTTAATAATGTTTACATATCTTGCATTACTCATCTCATATGTATACACTGTATTTTRTACCATCTATTRCATATTGCCTATGCCGCTCTGTCATTGCTCATCCATATATTTATATGTATATATTCTTATTCCATTCTTTACTTAGAGTTGTGTGTATTAGGTAGTTGTGGTGGAATTGTTAGATTAGATTAAGATTAAGCATTTTGCTACACTTGATAGTTAAGGAGATGGAGAAAACACCTGTCTCTGGATTACATCTTGAAACTAAGGGCAACCATGGCAGGGAGAAGCATCCATCCATGATGTATACGGACAAGATAGTCTAGCTATTTACATTTTCAGATAGTACACGTTTCTAATTTTGACAGAAAGTTGTTTTCATTTCAAGTTAAAGTGTAGCTAGCTAGCAAACATTAGTTGGCTGGCTCGCTAGCTAATGTTACGTGTATGATCTTATTACTCATATCTCAGAGCCATTTGCTTTGCTTGTTATAGCCTAATGTTGGCTAGCTAACATTGAACCTGGTTGGTTAGCTACCTGCAGATTCATGCAGGGTAGTAACGTCATRARTTGGGATTATGGTTCATTGTTTACCTAGCTAGCTAGCTACATGTCTTAACAAAAGACTCCATTACGCAAGTAACCATTTCAATAGAATGTCACCGGGACAACTGTTCATAGACGTAGCTGCTCCGATTTCAGAGCACTCTTGTCGAATTTACAAACGCTCAACACCCGTTGAATGTGGCCGGTGTCAGTAAACGTTGGCAAAAAAGCCTAACCAGCTCTGCTAGGGTGAGTAAAATGGTCAGTGAGCTGTTCTCTCATTTTTGTCTAGAAGTAGCTTGCAAGCTAGCCAACGTTAGCTTGGGTGCTTGACTGTTGTTGTTAGGAAAGAACGATCAAATCAACACTTAAAGAGATGTGTGGTGCTAAAGCTTAAGAGRGTGTGAACGATGCTGAATGGGTGYAGACAAAGAAGAGCTTTCCAGTAGGTACCAAAACATTCAAAGACCATTTTATCAAAAGTGAGGTTACAAGTTTAATAACTTTCAAAGCAGAATTACTTTCCCATTATTCCTCAAATACAGTRTATGATATACCATTTTGTAGCTCTGTGTCTCCGCTTTTATCCAATGTAAAAAAAACARTATCAAACTTTGCTACATAAGACCGAATCAAGGTAGTCGGTCACATTTTGTTACGTTACAGCCTTATTCCAAAATGGATTAAATAAATGTTTTTCCTCAACAATCTACACACAATACCCCATAATGACAAAGTGAAAACAGGTTTTTAGACATTTTTTCAAATTGTATTAAATATAAAAAACAGAAATACCCTATTTACACAAGTATTCAGATCCTTTGGTATGAGACTCGAAATTGAGCTCAGGTGCATCCTGTTTCCATTCATCATCCTTGATATGTTTCTACAACTTGAATGTAGTCCACCTGTGGTAAATTGAATTGATTGGACATGATTTGGAAAGGCACACACCTGTCTGTATATGGTCCCACAGATGACAGTGTATGTCAGCATAAAAAGCCAAGCCTGAGGTCGAAGGAATTGTCCTTAGAGCTTCAAGACAGGATTGTGTCGAGGGCAGATCTGGGGAAGGTATACCAACACATTTCTGCAGCATTGAAGGTCCACAAGAAAAAGCCTCCATCATTCTTAAATGGAAGAAGTTTGGAACGACCAAGACTCTTCCAGAGCTGGCCACTCTGCCAAACTGAACAATCAGGGGAGAAGGACCTTGGTCAGGCAGGTGACCAAGAACCCCATGGTCACTGACAGAGCTCAAGAGTTCATCTGTGGAGATGGGAAAACCTATCAGAAGGACAACCATCTCTGCTGCACTCCACCAATCAGGCCTTTATTGTAGAGTGGCCAGACGGAAGCCACTCCTCAGTAAAAGGCGTATGACAGCCACTTCGTGTTTTCCAGAAGCACTTAATGGACTCTCAGACCATGAGAAACAAGATGCTCTGGTCTTCCAAAAGGACAAACGACCCTAAGCACACTGTCCACAATGCAGGAGTGAACTTGAACACGATCGAACATCTCTGGAGAGACCTGAAATAGCTGTGCAGCGACACTCCCCATCCAACCGACAGAGCTTGAGAGGATCTGCACGAGAAGAATAGGAGAAACTCCCTAATAGCAGGTTGCCAAGCTTGTAGTGCCATACCCAAGAAGACTCGAGGCTGTAATTGCAGACCCTACTGAGTAAAGGGTCTGAATACTTGTAAATGTAATATTTTTGTTTTATATTTTTAATACATTTGAACAAATGTGTTTTTGCTTTGTCATTACGGGTAGTACATGTAAATTGATGAGGGAATTATTATTATTTTTTWATCAATTTTAGAATAAGGCTGTAACGTAACAACATGTGGAAAAAGTCAAGGGGACTGAATACTTTATGAATGCAGTGTATATTTTCAAAACGCATACTGCCTCCAGCTCATTGCAAAGTGGTGTGTGATGCTCTGAAGCRTGCCTAGTTACCTATGCACTTGAAYGGGAAGTGCTCTTCAATTACCAGTTGAGAAATAAAAATAGTAGCCATTTTTAATCATGACCACGTTTTTTTTTATGGCTACGGTTTTGCGATTGCCTTTAGAATCTTTGCACAATGATTGTGTTAGTTAAAGCATGTTTCACTCCAACAGCAACAAACAGCTGTCTAAGTTGTGTCAGCAGCTCTCGTGCTACATCTGCTGGTATTTACAGTATATCAATGAATAGGCTAAAATGCATTATTTCGCAATGGGATTTTTATTTTATCCCAGACAATTTTATTTAGTGGCTTAATTTTTTTTTTTGTGGCCGAAAGCTGGCTATTACTGGCTAACRGAAACCATAGTTTGTGTGTTTGTGTCTGTGTGAGAGAGAGAGCGAGTGAGAGGAAGAATGTGTGTAAAGGTGTGTGTGTGTGGATGAGGGATTAAGAAAGCAGTATGCACACGTACACACACACGCACGCACACACCACATATTATAAAGAAGAAAAACAAGATGTCAACTTTAGAAATGTATTAAGTAGATTAGCCATGTAGTAATTGTGATGCAATGTGTCTGCTAGAGGAAACAACAATGAACCCTGTGAGGAATGAACTGCAAGATAGAGAGAGAGAGGGCAGGAGAGAGAAAGAAATAAAGAGAGGGGGTGAGAGAGAGACAGGGAGGAAAAGAGAGAGAGAGGGAGGGAGGAAGGGAGAGAGAGAGAGAAACTGTAAAGGTCTAAGTATAGGACTGTGGGTGAGAGAGAGATGCTCCTTCTCAGACTGCAGTAATCACTGCAGCAGGGAAACAGAAACTGACACTGAATACAAATGATCCTATAGACATTCAATACACTCACAACACAGTACACCAATATACTTAGAAACCCCAAATCACAACACACACACAATCACAAGCACTCATACTCAATCCAGAAATGGCACCGCCTAGCTACAGACTGTATTGGTCCAGATGTTGAATCACCTAGCTACAGACTGTATTGATCCAGATGTTGAATCACCTAGCTACAGGCTGTATTGATCCAGAAATGGCACCGCCTAGCTACAGACTGTATTGATCCAGAAATGGCACTGCCTAGCTACAGACTGTATTGATCCAGAAATGGCACCGCCTAGCTACAGACTGTATTG
>NW_019944484.1:41764-55575 GCF_002910315.2 Salvelinus sp. IW2-2015 | reverse complement strand
TAATCTCAGAAATGGCACGCACCTAGCTACCAGCTGTGTTGATCCAGAATGGACGGCCTAGCTACAGTGATTGATCCAGAAATGGCAAGACCCGCTAGCTAACAGACTGTAGGTTGATCCAGAAATGGCATCCGCTAGCTACAAGACTGTATTGACTCCAGAAATGCACCACCCTAGCTACAGACTGTTTTGATTGTCCAGATAAATGGACCGCATAGCTACAGACTGTAAATTGTGAGGTTGGAGTCATGTACCGATATGTTGATCCCGTCAGAGATGGTATCAATGGGCATATGAGTCCAGAAATGCACGGCAGGTATGGCTACAGACTGTATGATTTCCAGAATGGCACTGCTAGCTCAGACTGTATTGATCCAGAAATGGCACCTAAGCCTTAGCACAGACTGTATTTGATCGCCAGACATGGGCCCACAGGATCGGCTAGCTACATGGAACTGTAAGAATTGATACAGACATGGCACCACGCGCCTGTACCAGACTGTATTGATCGCAGAAATGGCACCGCCTATGCTTGTATTTTAGAGATAGGCCTCTACATATAAGGTGGATCTGGTAGTGGAACATTATGCAGGTGATTCTAAATTGCTAACGTTGGCTATAAATTTGCTAACGTTAGAATACCGTTGGCTTAGAAAACGTTGGCTATAGAATAACGTTGGCTATAGAATAACGTTGGCTTAATAGAATAACATTTGCTATAGAATAACATTGGCTATAGATCGTGGCTATAGAATAACATTGCTATAGAATACATTGGGCTATACGAAACATGGCTATAGAATCACGTTGGTATAGAATAACTTGGCTATAGAATACATTGGCTATGGAATAAACATTGGCTATTATAGAATAAATAACGTAGGCTATAATAATAAGGAGATCAGCATATAATTTAATGTTGGGTGAAACGGTTATTAACTCCATTTTCACACATGGTGACAAGCAGGTGCTTGTATGATTATGTGTGTGTATGTGTGTGTGTGTCTGCATTACCAGGGCTGAGGCTGGAATTGGACTGTCACCCAACTCATGGAGAATTAGTGGGAGTCGACAGTGATTTCAAGTGAGAGGGAGGGAAGAGAGAGGTGGAGAAAATGAGTGACATGGGAGGGAGGGAGGGGAGAGGTGGAGAGAAACAGAGAGAGAGGGGAGGAGTGGGAAGGACGAGTCAGATAGAGGATGGGAGACAGTAAATTCAGAAGACAAATCCACCCGGTCTCATTCATGTTCTCTTCCTCAGGTAATGGAACTCGACTTGTATCGCACACACACACTAACAAGCACGCATTGCACGTACGCACACAACACAAAGTTACTTTAACAGGCCGAGCCCCTGGCATTGATGGTTTACCATCTGAGTTGATGGTTTACCATCTGAGTGGTCAATAGACCACTTTTGGGGGTCTATTGGGGAAGATTTTTATGAAGTGGTGTGTGACTCTTTTCATGAGGGTTCTCTTCCTGTATCCTGTCAACGGGTGGTGCTTTCACTGTTGCCAAAAAAGGGAGATTTGGCTCTCATAAAAAATTGGAGACCTGTTGCTTGCTGTCCTCAGAATATAAAATTGTTTCTAAATGTCTCTCAAAACAGGTTGAAAGAGTATCTGGGATTGTTGGTCCACAAGGACCAGTCTTACTGTGTACCTGACCGCTCTATTGTTGACAACTTGTTTTTAATAAGAGATGTTTTAGACATTTATAAATTGTCTGATGTAAATGTGGGTTTACTTTCTTTGGATCAGGAAAAGGCCTTTGACCGTGTCGACCACCAGTACTTGTTCAAAACAATGAAAGCCTTTGGGGATGTTTTTTTGTCTTGGATGAATTTACTGTATGCTGGGGCCTCGTGTATGGTGAAGGTGGGGGGTGGTTTGGGTTGCCCCATCCCTGTCCAAMGGGGCATCAGGCAGGGATGCCCAATTTCAGGGCAGTTAYTTAGTCTGGCGATTGAACCAATGCTTTGTTTTTTAAGAGCRAAGCTTACTGGTTTCTCTGTGCCTGGTGTAATGAAGGGTCCCACGATAGCACTGTCTGCGTATGCAGATGACGTGACAGTTTTTATTACAGGTGGTGAGGATGTTAAGGTTCTCTCAAACGCTTTAAAGGTGTATGAAGGGGCCTCCTCAGTTAGAGTCAATTGGGGAAAGAGTGAAGCGCTGTGGGCAGATCAGCTTCAGATGGGGTCCGCTCCACGGTTACCAGGGGTGCTTCAGTGGGGCAGAGACGGGATGAAGACTTTGGGGGTATTTCTAGGCTTCGATGTCTTTCAGAAAAAGAACTGGGAGGGTGTAGTGGAGAAAGTGTGTGCCAGACTGTCAAGGTGGAAATGGGTGCTGCCCCAGCTGTCTTATAGGGGTAGGGTACTGGTAGCTAATAATCTTGCTGCCTCTACYCTGTGGCACAGACTAATGATTTTGCAGCCACCAAAAGGTCTGATACAAGAGCTTCAGAGGACCCTTGTTAATTTCTTCTGGTCYGGACAACACTGGATTAAAGCTGCAGCCCTGTACCTGCCACTACACGAGGGTGGGCAAGGCCTGGTGGACATTTCCTCTAGGATCATGGCTTTCCGGCTTCAAGCAGCCCAGAGACTGTTGTACAGTGACGGTTCTAGCTGGGCTGCGGTCGACACCAGCCTATACATTGCTGAGGGACGACCGCGGGCGCTGTTTGAGGGGCTTAGACAGCAACAATTGCCTCTTAAGCTGGTAGGCGGGGTATTGCTGTCCTGACTCCATTTTATGAGTCTCAATGCCGCTTGCGAGGTGTCTCTGTTCGAAGTCCCGTAAGGCCTGGCACGCACCAAGGACTGTGGGCTTTTTGAAGAGCCTCTTTTTTCACACACTATCCAGTCCGTGTCCTGGTTCAGCCAGCTACGTTCAATGCCTGTTAGGTGGGGTGTACTAAACTGGGTCATCTTGATGCGGAACAGAAATAGATCGTTTAGAGGAGCTGGGAGAAAAGGCAGGGATCCGATCATCTCGCCTACTGAGGAAGGTCGTCGCTGAGGTCTGTGACTCTTGCCAGTACTTCATCTGCAGTATGGACTGACACTTCCAATTCTGATCGGTGGAAGGAGGGTCTGGATTATGTGTTCCCTGCACTGATTGTTAGTTGGGCGGGACATGGAGGATTCGTCACGGCGGGGATGCTGCTTTCTCTTATACCGACAGAGGCCGGAGAGGCGAAGGAGCTGGGGAAGTTACGACTCGAATAGGTCACAGAGAATATGTGTAAAGGTGTCCCATGCCTCTTCCTGGAGAGTGTGTAAAATCGACAGAGTGGGGTGGGTGTGCTTGGTCCAGGTGCTTCCCCAAAAGGCTGTTGGCGATCATTATACAAACTGCCTATTAATAGAGGACAGCTGACCTCCAATGGAGTGATAATACATGGAGCTATAGCCACCAATATGTATCTGGTACACCTGGATCTACTGTTGGGGGACGCGTGTGCTCCATTCTGTGCATGGAGTCATGAAAACTACCTAGCAACAATTTGTTTTGTACCAGTGTCCCCGAGGGTTGGGATGATTGACCTGATCACTAATTGGTTCTCAGCGTTGGGAGAGGTTTTCTCCTCCCAACTGTATATATTTGGGCCAAAGTACAGGTTTAGTCAAAAGGGTCTCTCTCTCTCTCTCTCTCTCTCTCTCTCTCTCTCTCTCTCTCTCTCTCTCGAAACTGTCTTTCCTTAAATCAGATGTTCTCCCTAAAGGTATGTGGATGGTGGACATTAATATTTCAATAAACTGCATTCTGAGGTTATCAATAATAAAATGCTATATTCTTATAAATATTCTAAAAATAAAGCCTGACTTTTTCCCCCGTTGAAGCATTAAAGTTTAATATGCAGCAAACCGCCAGTCTCCCACACAAAATGTAGCTATATGAAGGCTGACCAAGAGGTCGTACTTAGTGTGCGGTTGTGTGTGTGTGTGTTTCTTTGACACATCTTTAGCTCCCCTCTCACACTAGACGCCAGTGTATGTCACAATAGTACAATAGAGAGAGGCTGTCTGACACTGAGTCAACTGGTTTGAATCACAACACTCAGTATGACCCAACAGCTTCTGAGACAGGACAAAAGCACTCTGACATTAGAGACAGATGGGTTGGCAGACACACACAGACACGCACATGCACACACACACATGCACCCATACACAAACACGCACACATACACACACTCACCGTGGTGAGATGTCGCAGCCCTGCTGCATGAAGGCCCCCAGTGAGAACCAGAGTGAATTGAAGATGCCGAACTCATTGGGTGGCTGGTCAGTGGGGCCTGGCTCAGTAGAGCCTTCCTCTGGCTCCTCTGCATGCCACTCATACGGACTGAAACGACTCACCTGAGGAGAAAGGATCATATGAGTCGGCCAGGAGGAACTAGTTAGCTTTTCTTCCAGCCCAGCACAGCTGATTCAGCTGATTGTGGTCACACACACACTCACCAGAAACAGCACCACACTGACTCCTATGTAAGCGAAGACGATACACATCCAGATCTCGTAGGCCAGAGGGTCCAGGAAGGAGAACACTCCAGGTTTAGACTTCTGGGGCTTCTTGATCATGATGGAGATCCCCAAGGACATGAAGGGCTTAGAGAAGTCTATCACCTCCTCACGGACCAGGGTTATAGTCAGAGGGGCGACCGCTATCTCTGCTTTCTACAGGACGGGGTGAGGGGSGGGAAGGGAAGGGATGGTGGAGGATGGGGGAGAGAGAGCGGGGGGGAGGGGAAATCATTCATRAAGGCCAGACACAGGAAACCAGAATACAAATCAACCATCAAGGTTTTTCTTCCAATCCACCACATACACCAGGGAGAAAACATCCTTATTTTAGTGCTGCAACAATTCATCTTGGATTCATATAATCAACAATACAGTACCTACTACATGCATTTTCCCTACAAGAGAAGAAAGAGTATGAGAGAATTAAGAGATAGACAAAGGGAACAATAGAGAGCTGAAGAGAGAGAAACAGAGTGTGTGAGACAGACAGAGAGAAACAGAGTGTGTGAGACAGACAGAGAGAAACAGAGTGTGTGAGACAGACAGAGAGAAACAGAGTGTGTGAGACAGACAGAGCGAGAGAGACGGAGAGAAATAGAGAGAGAGAGAAAGTTAGAGAGGGAGAAAGTAAGAGAGGGAGAGAGGATGAGGGACAGATAAATACATTATCTCCCCTCAGCTAGAACAGATCAATGATTGGACACGACTGGGAATGTTTAGAATTATTCAAAGCGAATGAATTCTGGGATTGGTAATGACTCATTTTACAGAATGCTTACGGAGCGAGAACACACATTCATGTACAGTCGCTGGAGTAGAACACACACACACACACACACACACACACACACACACACACACACACACACACACACACACACACACACACACACACACACACACACACACACACACACACACACACACACACACACACACACACACACACACACCACTGATATAGTCAGAGAGAAGCCTGAGTTTCAATGTACAATGTAGATTAGTCATCGACTGATTACAGTCACTACTCCAATGTGTCTGCTGGCAGGCAGCTGGAGGAAATATGACTGAATCCTGGGAGAAATGAAGCACAGTGGACGAGAGAGAAAATCAAGCAGCAGACTAGAGCTATTATTTAGATAGGGGTCAGAGACAAAGCCGGGACGGGGGCGAGGGGTTAGATGTTTCCAAAGTGAATGCCAGCAAGGGTACAGTAGGCACAATACTTTCAAGTTGCAAGTTTTAATGTCACATGCACAACTACAGTGAAATGCCTTTCCTGCCGCTCTAAACCCCACAATGCAGTAATCAATAACAATGTGATTCAAAAATTAACACGGTAGAACAAAAAAACACAAGATATAAAAATAGGAAATAAGAAGAACACGGTAAAGAGTTACAGTTCATTCAAGGAAATCAGTCAACTGAATAAATGCAGGCCCTAATCTATGGATTTCACATGACTGGGAAGAAAGATATGCATCTGTTGGTCACAGATAAAAAAAGAAAGAAGTGGATCCTTAAAAAGAACCTTCGAAATAAAGAAGTGGATCAGAAAACCAGTCAGTGTCTGGTGTGACAACCATTTGCCTCATGCAGCACGACATCTCTCCTTTGCATAGAGTGGATCAGGCGGTTGATTGTGACCTGTGGAATAMATGTCCCGCTGCTCTTCAATGGCTGTGTGAAGTTGCTGGATATTATCGGGAACTGGAACAGGCTGTCGTACACATTCTTTCCGGAGCATGCCAAACATGTTCAATGGGTGACATGTCTGGTGATTATGCAGGCCATGGAAGAACTTTGATATTTCCAGCTTCCAGGAATTGTGTTCAGATCCTTGCGACATTGGGCCGTGCATTATCATACTGAACCATAAGGTGATGGCGGAGGATGAATGGCACGACAATATGCCTCAGGATCTCTTCACGGTATCTGTGTGCATTCAAATTACCATTGATAAAATGCAATTGTGTTCGTTGTGCGTAGCTTATGTCTGTCCATACCATAACCCCACCGCAACCATGGGGCACTCTGTTCACAACGTTGACATCAGTAAACCGCTCGGCCACATGATGCCATACGTCTTCCATCTGCCCGGTACAGTTGAAACCGGGATTCATCCATGAAAGCACACTTCTCCAGCGTGCCACTGGCCATTGAAGGTGATCATTTCCCACTGAAGTCGGTTATGAGGCCGAACTGCAGTCAGGTCAACGCCCTGGGGAAGACGAATACGCAGATGAGCTTCCCTGAGATGCTTTCTGACATTTTGTGAAGACATTCTTCAGTTGTGCAAATCCACAGTTTCATGAGCTGGTGGCTGGTCTCAGACRATCCTGCAGGTGAAGAAGCCGGATTTGGATGACCTGGGCTGGCRTGGTTACACGTGGTCTGCGGTTGTGACCACGGTTTGGACATACTGCCAAATTCTCTAAAACAACGTTGGAGGAAGCTTATGATAGATACATTAACATTAATTTCTGCACATTTTACAGTGGCTTTTATTGTCATCAGCACAAGKTGTGTAATGATCATGCTGTGTAATCAGCTCTTGATATGCCACATCTGTCAAGTGGATTGATTATCTTCGCAAAGTAGAAATGCTCACTAACAGGGATGTAAACAAATTTGTGCACAACATTTGAGAGAAATAAGCTTTTTGTGTGTGTGAAACATTTCTGGGATCTTTTATTTCAGCTCATGAAACATGGGACCAAAACTTTACATGTTACATTTATATTTTTGWTCCTTATACTGTATATACACAGGGTCAGTTCCAGTACCATATTTTCAATGCACCGGGATATTGGATAGATCGTTTACCACCCTTGGTTTAGATAACTATGTTAATGAATAACTCGTCTGAGAGGTCATGATCCCAGTTTGTGTTATTTAGGACAGTGTTTCTTTATCCTGGTCCTGGGGACCCAGGGTGCACATTTTAGATTTTGTCCTAGCATTACACACCTGATTCCACTAATGAAAGGTTTGATGATGAGTTGATTAGTGGAATCAGATCTGTAGTGATTGGGTAAAAACTAAATGTATCCCTTTGGGTCCCCAGGACTAGGATTAAGAAACACTGCTTTACGCACATCTCCTGGATAATAGGGGTGCTGAGGGTGCTGCAGCCCCTGATGAATGGAGAGAGATGCTCTCTCTCTTTCTGATGTCTCTGCTGACGTTCCACTGTTTATGTCGTTATCTACCTGAACCTCACCACTAAAGCTTCTCTTCTTTTTCTCTCTCTTTTCTCTCTCTCCCTGTCGTTCTCTCTCTCTCTCCCCATAAAACCACCCTATTTTGCCATCTCTACACTCTCTCAGCCCTGTTGTTCCTCTCTCTCTTTCTCCCCATAAAACCACCTCTCTTTGCCATCTCTAATACTCTCTCGCCTGTTGTTCCTCTCTCTCTTCTCCCCATAAAACCACCTCTCTTTTTGCCATCTCTACACTCTCTCAGCCCTGTCGTTCCTCTCTCTCTTCTCCCCATTAAACCACCCTTTCTCTTGCCATCTCTACCCCTCTCTCAGCCCTGTCGTTCCTCTCTCTCTTCTCCCCATAAAACCACCCTCTCTCTTGCCATCTCTACACTCTCTTAGCCCTGTCATTCCTCCCTCCTTTCCTCTCTCCCTCTTGCCAATCCTCATGTAAGACATCTGACGTGGTGTTCAGCATCAGAGAATAAAACACACGCCCAATATCCCTCCATGCACCTGCACCGAGACAAACACACCGCAATAACACACACACAACACACTGTGACAAAATAGTCTGCGACAAACTGATAACAAAACTATAAGGGGTTTAAAACATGAAATAATCCACTGTCGGCAAACCCTTAGCGATTTGTGTGTTTGTGTGTGTGTATCTATCACTGCTAAACACTCCTACAAAGTCACCTATCTGATGTCAAACTGTTGTCCTTTTAATATGCTAATATTTTCAGAAAAGTGAGGCAGGGTAAGAAGAGACTTATCCAAAGTCATAAGTAGACCAAAATCAAGCTGAGCCGATGTTCTATCTACACCATCTGTTCTCTAGTCCTCATATACAGTACGTACAACAGAATTCAATTTTAAGATCGGCAATTTTGTACCATCTAATAAAATGGAATAACATGTTCACAACAGATGGCATGGAATATGAACTCATCTCGGTTTAGATTGTTGATGAGATATGATTTTGGTGTTGTCTATGCCGTTAAGACCTACAGTTGAAGTCGGAAGTTTACGTACACCTCAGCCAAATATATTTAAACTCAGTTTTTCACAATTCCTGAAATTTAATCAAAGGAAAAATTCCCTGTCTTAGGTCAGTTAGGATCACCACTTTATTTTAAGAATGTGAAATGTAAAAATATAGAGAGAATGATTTATTTCAGTTTTTCATTTTTCATCACATTCCCAGTGGGTCAGAAGTTTACACACACTCAATTAGTATTTGGTAGCATTGCCTTTAAACTGTTTCACTTGGGTCAAACATTTCAGGTAGCTTTCCACAAGCTTCCCACAATAAATTGGGTGAATTTTGGCCCATTCCTCCTGCAGAGCTGGTGTAACTGAGTCAGGTTTGTTGCGCTCTTTGCTCGCACACCCTTTTTCAGTTCTGCTCACAAATTCTCTATAGGATTGAGGTCAGGGCTTTGTGATAGCCACTCCAATACCTTGACTTTGTTGTCCTTAAGCCATGTTTGCCACAACTTTGAAAGTATGCTTGGAGTCATTGTCCATTTGGAAGACCCATTTGCGACAAGCTTTAACTTCTTGACTGATGTCTTGAGATGGTGCTTCATATATCCACAAAATGTTCCTTCTCATGATGCCATCTATTTTGTGAAGTGCACCATTCCTCCTGCAGCAAGCACCTCCAGAACATGAGCTGCCACCTCGTGCTTCACGGTTGGGATGGTGTTCTTCGGCTTGCAAGCATCCCCCTTTTCCTCAAAATAACGATGGTCATTATGGCCAAACAGTTCTATTTTTGTTTCATCAGACCAGAGGACATTTCTCCAAAAAGTATGATCTTTGTCCACATGAGCAGTTGCAAACCGTAGTCTGGCTTTTTTGGCGGTTGTGGAGCAGTGGCTTCTTCCTTGCTGAGCGGCTTCAGGTTATGTCGATATAGGACTCATTTTACTGTGGATATAGATACTTTTGAACCTGTTTCCTCCAGCATCTTCACAAGGTCCTTTGCTGTTGTTCTGGATTGATTTGCACTTTTCGCACCAAAGTACGTTCATCTCTAGGAGACAGAATGCGTCTCCTTCCTGAGCGGTATGACGGCTGTTGTTTCCCATGGTGTTTATACTTGTGTACCATTATTTGTACAGATGAACGTGGTACCTTCAAGCATTTGAAATTGCTCCAAGGATGAACCAGACTTGTGGAGGTCTACATTTTTTTTTCTAAGGTCTTGGCTGATTTCTTTTGATTTTCCCATGATGTAAAGCAAGAGGCACTGGAAGGTAGGCCTTGAAATACATCCACAGGTACACCTACAATTGACTCAAATGATGTCAAATAGCCTATCAGAAGCTTTTAAAGCCATGACATAATTTTCAGGAATTTTCCAAGGTGTTTAAAGGCAAGTCAACTTAGATTCTGCTTTAAGATAATGGAAATTCCATTGATGTTTAGATACTTGATTAATGCAAGTATATTCCTATAAGGCTTGAGATCCATGTGAGTAAATCTGATATTCACACAACTCTCCAATTTACATTGAGTTACAGTATACACACCTCAAGTTAGGACATAGTCCAATATGCCTTAAGAGTTGGTACTTTTTTGATATCATTCTAGACCAATGGTATGTGACAGATACTACTACTGTAATATTACTCTAGATATGGCATGTACATTAACTGATACAATGTCACGGTCTAACTGATACAACGTCAACGTGTATGATACATGTCAACGTGTAACTGACACAACGTCAACGTGTGACTGATACAAGCTCAACGTGTAACTGATACATGTCAACGTGTGACTGATACAAGTCAACGTGTGACTGACACACGTCACGTGTAACTGATACAACGTCAACGTGTGACTGACACAACGTCAACGTGTACTGATACAACGTCAACGTGTAACTGATACAATGTCAACGTGTAACTGATACAAGTCAACGTGTGACTGACACAACGTCAACGTGTAACTGATACAATGTCAACGACCTCTAAAAATGTTATGCATTTAATTTAGGAAAAATTTTTATGTTTCATTTGATATACCTATTTACCTGTACGCTTTATTCTGACAAGTTCCTTGGTGAGCCAGGGATGGAGTCTCTTGAAATGTATCCATTTCATTTGTAAATTAACATCATAAAGGAACAAGTGTACATGGATTTGATTTTAAATGTATTTCATATAGTGTTTATACAGCTATTTCAATTCATTTGATATATGTATAACCATTTGAAAGCCTATGTGTGAATACTATATTAGCTTCCTTTCACATTCCATACCTTCATTCATTTGAATCTGGAAGTCTAATCTGCCACATCAGAGGATTGTCCTGTAGACTAGAGGAAGGGTCCTCAGGTGTTTTACCACCTGGGTGTCTCTCTGGAACCACAAGCTCCTGATGAGTGTGTGTGTGTGTGTGTGTGTGTGTGTGTGTGTGTGTGTGTGTGTGTGTGTGTGTGTGTGTGTGTGTGTGTGTGTGTGTGTGTGTGTGTGTGTGTGTGTGTGTGTGTGTGTGTGTGTGTGTGTGTGTGGTGTGTGTGTGTGTGTGTGTGTGTGCGCGCGCTTGTGTTTGTGTGTGTGTGTGTGCGCGCGCCTGTGTTTGTGTGTGTGCTTGCTTGTGTGTTTGTGTGAGTGTGCGCTGTGTTTGTTTGTGTGTGTGCTTGCTTGCTTGTGTGTTTGTGTTTTCTTACTGCTAATTTCTCCTGTTTGAGGTATAAAGGTTCTCTCCAGACAGAGAATACACCTTCCTGTGTGTCTACTCCAGACCTGCTCCCTCTCTGCTCTATAACTGGTTACCTCTCTCTTCTACTTTTCTGTTGTTCATTTGTTTTTTTAAGATACATCATCTGTGTGGAGTCAGTTTTTTCTCCCATAGGAGATGCTTAGTCTTAGAGGGAAGCCAGGGAACATAAACTTGGCACCAATCACAGACCTTGAGGATATACAGTACCGTGCAAAGTATTCACCCCTTGGCATTTTCCATTTTGTTGTCATTACAATCTGTAATTTAAATTGATTTTTATTTGGATTTCATGTAATGGACATACACAAAATATTAAAATTAGTGAAGTGAAATGAAAAAAAATAAATTGTTTAAAAAATATCTACAACAAAAAATAACGGAAACGGTGCGTGTATATGTATTCACCTCCTTTGCTATGAAGCCCCTAAATAAGATCTGGTGCAACCAATTATCTTCAGAAGTCACATAATTAGTTATAAAGTTCACCTGTGTGCAATCTAAGTGTCACATGATCTGTCACATGATTCCGTATATATACACCTGTTCTGAAAGGCCCCAGAGTCTGCAACACCACTAAGCAAGGGGACCACCAAGCAAGCGGCACATGAAGACCAAGGAGCTCTCCAAACAGGTCAGGGACAAAGTTGTAGAGAAGTACAGATCAGGGTTGGGTTATAAAAAAATATCAGATACTTTGAACAACCCAACGGAGCACAATTAAATCTATTATTAAAAAATGGAAAGAATATGGCACCACAACAAACCTGCAAGAGAAGGCAGCCCACCAAATCTCACAGACCAGGCAAGGAGGGTATTGATCAGAGAGGCAACAAAGAGACCAAAGATAACCCTGAAAGAGCTGCAAAGCTCCACAGCAGAGATTGGAGTATTTGTCCATAGGACTACTTTAAGCTGTACACTCCACATAGCTGGGCTTTACGGAAGAGTGGCCAGAAAAAAATGACATTGCTTAAAGAAAAAAATAAGCAAACACGTCTTGTGTTCGCAAAAAGGCATGTGGAGACTCCCAAACATATGGAAGAAGGTACTCTGGTAGGATGATACTAAAATTTAGCTTTTGGCCATCAAAGAAAACACTATGTCTGGCACAAACCCAACACCTCTCATCCCCCCGAGAGTGGGACGGAGGTTCACCTTCCTGCAGGGCAATGACCCTAAGCATACTGCTAAAGCAACACTCAAGTGGTTTAAGGGAAACATATAAATGTCTTGGAATGGCATAGTCAAAGCCCAGACCAATCCAATGGAGAATCTGTGGTATGATTTTAAGATTGCTGTACCCCAGCAGAACCCATCCAACTTGAAAGAGCTGGAGGATTTTGCCATGATGAATGGGCAAAACTCCTAGTGGCTAGATGTGCCAAGCTTATAGAGACATACCCCAAGAGGCTTGCAGCTGTAATTGCTGCAAGGGTGGCTCTACAAAGTATTGACTTTGGTGGGGTGATACTTATGCACGCTCAAGTTTTCTGTTTTTTGTCTTATTTCTTGTTTGTTTCACAATAAAAAATATTTTGCATCATCAAAGTGGTAGGCATGTTGTGTTAATCAAATGAGGCAAACCCCTAAAAATCCATTTTAATTACAGGTTGTCAGCAACAAAATAGAAAAATGCAAAGGGGTGAATAATTTTGCAAGCCACTGTAACACACGGCTCGTCACACAGTGCCTTTTAAAATGTTCTTAGGTTGCCATAAAATGTATCTTCTGTCTCCATCACTGCAATCCTGTCATCCAGTGGAGGCTTTGGCACTGGCTGCATGCCATTCCAAAAAGCTCATTCCACTCCAGAAGTCCTGATTTGTTGTCAGTGGTCAATGTGAGTTGATTGGTCAGTTTGACCTCCCCGTGCCCCCTCTCTGTCTCTGATTGGTGTGTTTGTGGGTGTAGGAGGGTCCTTATGTGATGCTGAAGAAGAACTGGGAGATGTTTGAGGGGAATGACCAGTTCGAGGGCTACTGCGTGGACTTGGCCTAGAGATCGCCAAACACATCGGCATCAAGTACAAGATCGCCATCGTCCCTGACGGCAAGTACGGAGCCAGAGACCCCGAGACCAAGATCTGGAATGGCATGGTGGGAGAACTGGTCTATGGGGTAAGGATGGAGAGAGGACGGGAAGGAGTGATGTTTGGAAATTGTTACTTTTATTTCCTTGCAACTTATCTTGGAGTTTGATGTAGTTATACTGAGGATAGTTAGATCCTATTAAACAAAGTTATCTATATTGTTAGATACTGTCAAGGTACTTTTTAATTAGACAGACAAGACATTTCAGCCCATTTTTTATTTTTTATTAATTAATTTTTTA
>NW_019944484.1:37236-41739 GCF_002910315.2 Salvelinus sp. IW2-2015 | reverse complement strand
CGGCATCAAGTACAAGATCGCCATCGTCCCTGACGGCAAGTACGGAGCCAGAGACCCCGAGACCAAGATCTGGAATGGCATGGTGGGGAAACTGGTCTATGGGGTAAGGATGGAGAGAGGACGGGAAGGAGTGATGTTTGGAAATTGTTACTTTTATTTCCTTGCAACTTATCTTGGAGTTTGATGTAGTTATACTGAGATAGTTGATCCTATAAACAAAGTTTATCTATATTGTTAGATACTGTCAAGGTACTTTTAATTAGAAGACAAGACATTTCAGCCCATTTTTTTATTTTTTATATATAATTTTTTAATTCATCAGGGGCTGCAGCACCCTCAGCACCCCTATTATCCAGGAGATGTGCGTAAAGCAGTGTTTCTTAATCCTAGTCCTGGGGACCCAAAGGGATACATTTAGTTTTTACCCAATCACTACAGATCTGATTCCACTAATCAACCATCATCAAACCTTTCATTAGTGGAATCAGGTGTGTAAGCTAGGACAAAATCTAAAATGTGCACCCTGGGTCCCCAGGACCAGGATAAAGAAACACTGTCCTAAATAACACAAACTGGGATCATGACCTCTCAGACGAGTTATTCATTAACATAGTTATCTAAACCAAGGGTGGTAAACGATCTATCCAATATCCCGGTGCATTGAAAATATGGTACTGGAACTGACCCTGTGTATATACAGTATAAGACAAAAATATAAATGTAACATGTAAAGTTTTGGTCCCATGTTTCATGAGCTGAAATAAAAGATCCCAGAAAGTTTCACACACACAAAAAGCTTATTTCTCTCAAATGTTGTGCACAAAATTGTTTACACCCTGTTAGTGAGCATTTCTACTTTGCGAAGATAATCAATCCACTTGACAGATGTGGCATATCAAGAGCTGATTACACAGCATGATCATTACACAACTTGTGCTGATGACAATAAAAGCCACTGTAAAATGTGCAGAAATTAATGTTAATGTATCTATCATAAGCTTCCTCCAACGTTGTTTTAGAGAATTTGGCAGTATGGCCAAACCGTGGTCACAACCGCAGACCACGTGTAACCAGCCAGCCCAGGTCATCAAATCCGGCTTCTTCACCTGCAGGATCGTCTGAGACAGCCACCAGCTCATGAAACTGTGGATTTGCACAACTGAGAATGTCTTCACAAAATGTCAGAAAGCATCTCAGGGAAGCTCATCTGCGTATTCGTCTTCCCCAGGGCGTTGACCTGACTGCAGTTCGGCCTCATAACCGACTTCAGTGGGAAATGATCACCTTCAATGGCCAGTGGCACGCTGGAGAAGTTGCTTTCATGGATGAATCCCGGTTTCAACCGTACCGGGCAGATGGAAGACGTATGGCATCATGTGCGACGCGTTTACTGATGTCAACGTTGTGAACAGAGTGCCCCATGGTTGCGGTGGGGTTATGGTATGGACAGACATAAGCTACGGACAACGAACACAATTGCATTTTATCAATGGTAATTTGAATGCACACAGATACGTGAAGAGATCCTGGGCATATTGTCGTGCCATTCATCCTCCGCCATCACCTTATGGTTCAGTATGATAATGCACGGCCCAATGTCGCAAGGATCTGAACACAATTCCTGGAAGCTGGAAATATCAAAGTTCTTCCATGGCCTGCATAATCACCAGACATGTCACCCATTGAACATGTTTGGCATGCTCCGGAAAGAATGTGTACGACAGCCTGTTCCAGTTCCCGATAATATCCAGCAACTTCACACAGCCATGAAGAGCAGCGCGGACATGTATTCCACAGGTCACAATCAACCGCCTGATCCACTCTATGCAAAGGAGAGATGTCGTGCTGCATGAGGCAAATGGTTGTCACACCAGACACTGACTGTTTTCTGATCCACTTCTTTATTTCTAAGGTTCTTTTTAAGGATCCACTTCTTTCTTTTTTATCTGGACCAACAGATGCATATCTTTCTTCCCAGTCATGTGAAATCCATAGATTAGGGCCTGCATTTATTCAGTTGACTGATTTCCTTGAATGAACTGTAACTCTTTACCGTGTTCTTCTTATTTCCTATTTTTATATCTTTGTTTTTTTGTTCTACCGTGTTAATTTTTGAATCACATTGTTATTGATTACTGCATTGTGGGGTTTAGAGCGCAGAAAGGCATTTCACTGTAGTTGTGCATGTGACATTAAAACTTGCAACTTGAAAGTATTGTGCCTACTGTACCCTTGCTGGCATTCACTTTGGAAACATCTAACCCCTCGCCCCCGTCCCGGCTTTGTCTCTGACCCCTATCTAAATAATAGCTCTAGTCTGCTGCTTGATTTCTCTCTCGTCCACTGATGTGTTTGGCGATCTCTGAGGCCAAGTCCACGCAGTAGCCCTCGAACTGGTCATTCCCCTCAAACATCTCCCAGTTCTTCTTCAGCATCACATAAGGACCCTCCTACACCCACAAACACACCAATCAGAGACAGAGAGGGGGGCACGGGGAGGTCAAACTGACCAATCAACTCACATTGACCACTGACCAACAAATCAGGGACTTCTGGAGTGGAATGAGCTTTTTGGAATGGCATGCAGCCAGTGCCAAAGCCTCCACTGGATGACAGGATTGCAGTGATGGAGACAGAAGATACATTTTATGGCAACCTAAGAACATTTTAAAAGGCCACTGTGTGACGAGCCGTGTGTTACAGTGGCTTGCAAAATTATTCACCCCTTTGGCATTTTTCTATTTTGTTGCCTGACAACCTGTAATTAAAATGGATTTTTAGGGGGTTTGCCTCATTTGATTAACACAACATGCCTACCACTTTGATGATGCAAAATATTTTTTATTGTGAWACAAACAAGAAATAAGACAAAAAAACAGAAAACTTGAGCGTGCATAASTATTCACCCCMYCAAAGTCAATACTTTSTAGAGSCACCYYTTGYAGCAATTACAGCWGCAAGYCTCTTGGRGTATGTCTCTATAAGCTTGGCACATCTAGCCACTAGGAKTTTTGCCCATTCATCATGGCAAAACTGCTCCAGCTCTTTCAAGTTGGATGGGTTCTGCTGGGGTACAGCAATCTTAAARTCATACCACAGATTCTCCATTGGATTGAGGTCTGGGCTTTGACTATGCCATTCCAAGACATTTATATGTTTCCCCTTAAACCACTTGAGTGTTGCTTTAGCAGTATGCTTAGGGTCATTGCCCTGCAGGAAGGTGAACCTCCGTCCCACTCTCGGGGTGATGAGAGGTGTTGGGTTTGTGCCAGACATAGTGTTTTCTTTGATGGCCAAAAAGCTMAATTTTAGTATCATCCTACCAGAGTACCTTCTTCCATATGTTTGGGGAGTCTCCCACATGCCTTTTGGCGAACACAAGACGTGTTTGCTTATTTTTTTCTTTAAGCAATGTCATTTTTTTCTGGCCACTCTTCCGTAAAGCCCAGCTATGTGGAGTGTACAGCTTAAAGTAGTCCTATGGACAAATACTCCAATCTCTGCTGTGGAGCTTTGCAGCTCTTTCAGGGTTATCTTTGGTCTCTTTGTTGCCTCTCTGATCAATACCCTCCTTGCCTGGTCTGTGAGATTTGGTGGGCTGCCTTCTCTTGGCAGGTTTGTTGTGGTGCCATATTCTTTCCATTTTTTAATAATAGATTTAATTGTGCTCCGTTGGGTTGTTCAAAGTATCTGATATTTTTTTATAACCCAACCCTGATCTGTACTTCTCTACAACTTTGTCCCTGACCTGTTTGGAGAGCTCCTTGGTCTTCATGKTGCCGCTTGCTTGGTGGTGCCCCTTGCTTAGTGGTGTTGCAGACTCTGGGGCCTTTCAGAACAGGTGTATATATACGGAGATCATGTGACAGATCATGTGACACTTAGATTGCACACAGGTGAACTTTATAACTAATTATGTGACTTCTGAAGATAATTGGTTGCACCAGATCTTATTTAGGGGCTTCATAGCAAAGGAGGTGAATACATATACACGCACCGTTTTTCCGTTATTTTTTGTTGTAKAATTTTTTTAAACAWWTTWTTTTTTTYWTTTCACTTCACTAATTTTGAATATTTTGTGTATGTCCATTACATGAAATCCAAATAAAAATCWATTTAAATTACAGRTTGTAATGCAACAAAATGGRAAAATGCCAAGGGGGGTGAATACTTTCGCAAGGTACTGTATATCCTCAAGGTCTGTGATTGGTGCCAAGTTTATGTTCCCTGGCTTCCCTCTAAGACTAAGCATCTCCTATGGGAGAAAAAGCTGACTCCACACAGATGATGTATCTTAAAAAAAACAAATGAACAACAGAAAAGTAGAAGAGAGAGGTAACCAGTTATAGAGCAGAGAGGGAGCAGGTCTGGAGGTAGACACACAGGGAAGGTGTATTCTCTGTCTGGAGAGAACCTTTATACCTCAAACAGGAGAAATTAGCAGTAAGAAAACACAAACACACAAGCAAGCAAGCACACACACAAACAAACACAGGCGCACAC
>NW_019944484.1:15663-30916 GCF_002910315.2 Salvelinus sp. IW2-2015 | reverse complement strand
GCACACTCACAACAAACACAAGCAAGAAGCACACACACAAACACAGGCGCGCGCACAAAGCGACCACACACACACACACACACACACACACACACACACACACACACACACACACACACACACACACACACACACACACACACACACACACACACACACACACACAACACCAAACACACACCACACCACTCTCATCAGGAGCTTGTGGTTCAGAGAGACACCCAGGTGGTAAAACACCTGAGGACCCTTCCTCTAGTCTACAGGACAATCCTCTGATGTGCAGATTAGACTTCCAGATTCAAATGAATGAAGGTATGGAATGTGAAAGGAAGCTAATATAGTATTCACACATAGGCTTTCAAATGGTTTATACATTATCAAATGAATTGAAATAGCTGTAAACACTATATGAAATACATTTAAAATCAAATCCATGTACATTTGTTCTTTATGATGTTAATTTACAAATGAAATGGATACATTTCAAAGACTCCATCCCTGGCTCACCAAGGAACTTGTCAGAATAAAGCGTACAGGTAAATAGGTCATATCAAATGAAACATAAATTTTTTCCTAAATTAAAAGAAGGGGAAATACAAATGCTAACATTTTAGAGGTTCTTTTGTGGATATATTGAAGCACCATCTCAAGACATCAGTCAAGAAGTTAAAGCTTGGTCGCAAATGGGTCTTCCAAATGGACAATGACCCCAAGCATACTTCCAAAGTTGTGGCAAACATGGCTTAAGGACAACAAAGTCAAGGTATTGGAGTGGCCATCACAAAGCCCTGACCTCAATCCTATAGAGAATTTGTGAGCAGAACTGAAAAAGKGTGTGCGAGCAAAGAGGCCAACAAACCTGACTCAGTTACACCAGCTCTGTCAGGAGGAATGGGCCAAAATTCACCCAATTTATTGTGGGAAGCTTGTGGAAAGCTACCTGAAATGTTTGACCCAAGTGAAACAGTTTAAAGGCAATGCTACCAAATACTAATTGAGTGTGTGTAAACTTCTGACCCACTGGGAATGTGATGAAAAATGAAAAACTGAAATAAATCATTCTCTCTATTATTTTGACATTTCACATTCTTAAAATAAAGTGGTGATCCTAACTGACCTAAGACAGGGAATTTTTCCTTTGATTAAATGTCAGGAATTGTGAAAAACTGAGTTTAAATATATTTGGCTGAGGTGTACGTAAACTTCCGACTTCAACTGTAGGTCTTAACGGCATAGACAACACCAAAATCATATCTCATCAACAATCTAAACCCGAGATGAGTTCATATTCCATGCCATCTGTTGTGAACATGTTATTCCATTTTATTAGATGGTACAAAATTGCCGATCTTAAAATTGAATTCTGTTGTACTGTACTGTATATGAGGATCTAGAGAACAGATGGTGTAGATAGAACATCGGCTCAGCTTGATTTTGGTCTACTTATGACTTTGGATAAGTCTCTTCTTAACCCTGCCTCACTTTTCTGAAAATATTAGCATATTAAAAGGACAACAGTTTGACATCAGAATAGGTGACTTTGTAGAGTGTTTAGCAGTGATAGTATACACACACACAAACACACAAATCGCTAGGGGTTTTGCCGACAGTGGATTATTTCATGTTTAAACCCCTTATAGTTTTGTTATCAGTTTGTCGCAGACTATTTTGTCACAGTGTGTTTGTGTGTGTGTTATTGCGGTGTGTTTAGTCTCGGTGCAGGTGCATGGAGGGATATTGGGCGTGTGTTTTATTCTCTGATGCTGAACACCACGTCAGATGTCTTACATGAGGATGTGGCAAGAGGGAGAGAGGAAAGGAGGGAGGAATGACAGGGCTAAGAGAGTGTAGAGATGGCAAGAGAGAGGGTGGTTTTATGGGGAGAAGAGAGAGAGGAACGACAGGGCTGAGAGAGTGTAGAGATGGCTAAGAGAAAGGGTGGTTTAATGGGGAGAAGAGAGAGAGGAACGACAGGGCTGAGAGGTGTAGAGATGGCAAAAGAGAGGGTGGTTTTATGGGGAGAAGAGAGAGAGGAACAACAGGGTGAGAGAGTGTAGAGATGGCAAAGAGAGGGTGGTTTTATGGGGAGAAGAGAGAGAGGAACAACAGGGCTGAGAGAGTGTAGAGATGGCAAAATAGAGGGTGTTTTATGGGGAGAAGAGAGAAGGAACGACAGAGAGCGAGAGAAAAGGAGAGAGAAACAGAGAAGAGAAGCTTTAGTGGTGAAGGGTTCAGGTAGATAAGACATAAACAGTGGAACGTCAGCAGAGACATCAGAAAGAGAGAGAGCTCCTAATCAGGGTTCGGGCCAATTCCATTTACATTCAAGTCAATTCAGAAAATTCAATCATTTTCAATTCGAAAAATGTAGAATTGGAATTTGATTTACTTTATGAAATGACCAGAATAAAAAATGGAACTGACCGCAACCCTGATCTTAATTATGCAGCCAGCCAATACAATATCCAGTACAACATAATATGTTTACCAGAGTTCCTGAAACTTCAACATCAGGGACAACAGACTAGCTGCAGATGCATCTACAGTTCCTTGCAAAGTATTCATCCCCCTTGGCATTTTTCCTATTTTGTTGCATTACAACCTGTWWTTTAAATGGAATTTTATTTGAATTTCATSTAATGGACATACACAAAATACTTGGTGAAATTGAAAAAATAACTTGTTTCAAAAGATTCTACAAAAATAAGAAATGGAAAAGTGGTGCGTGCATATGTATTCACCCCCTTAAATATGAAGCCCCTAAAAAAGATCTGGTGCAACCAATTACCTCCAGAAGTCACATAATTAGTTAAATAAAGTTCACCTGTGTGCAATCTAAGTGTCACATGATCTGTCATATGATCTCCGTATATATACACCTGTTCTGAAAGGCCCCAGAGTCTGCAACACCGCTAAGCAAGGGGCACCATCAAGCAAGCGGCACCATGAAGACCATGAAGGCGCAAACCCAACACCTCTCATCACCCCGATAACACCATCCCCACTGTGAAGCGTGGTGGTGGCAGCATCATATGCTGTGGGGATGTTTTTTATCGGCAGGGACTGGGAAACTGGTCAGAATTGAAGGAGTGATGGATGGCACTAAATACAGGGAAATTCTTGAGGGAAACCTGTTTCAGTCTTCCAGAGATTTGAGACTGGGACGGAGGTTCACCTTCCAGCAGGACAATGACCCTAAGCATTTTGCTAAAGCAACACTCAAGTGGTTTAAGGGGAAACATATAAATGTCTTGGAATCGCCTTTTCAAAGCCCAGACCTCAATCCAATTGAGAATCTGTGGTATGACTTAAAGATTGTTGTACACCAGCGGAACCCGTCCAACTTGAAGGAGCTGGAGCTGTTTTGCCTTGAAGAATGGGCAAAAATTCCAGTGGCTAGATGTGCTAAGCTTATAGAAACATACTCCAAGAGACTTGCAGCTGTAATTGCTGCAAAAGGTGGCTCTACAAAGTATTGACTTTGGGGGGGTGAATAGTTATGCAGGCTCAAATTTTCACAATCACAATCAAAAATATTTTGTATCTTCAAAGTGGTAGTAATGTTGTGTAAATCAAATGATACAAACCCGTACATTTTTTATTTTTTTCCCCCAGGTTGTCAGGCAACAAAATAGGAAAAATGCCAAGGGAGTGAATACTTTCGCAAGCCACTGTAGAATAGAACAATGTAGATGATGGGTGACCATGAAGTAACAGCAGCCTCTCTCTATGTCAATGCACGGTCCCTGATGCAGTCTTCAGAGAACACCATAGAAACAGAATGACTAGAGCTGCTATCTGCAGGGGGCGTGATGAYGTGATGACTCTCAGCAGTGGGGTGGTAACAGGCATGTCGTCATGGTGATGGAATATGAAATACAGCCATCACTGACAACACGATGCATCTAGCACGCACACACACAAACACACTCACACACACACACTCACTCACAGCAGCATTTGCACACAAGTGTGTGCATGAGTGTGTGTGTGATTGTGTTGTTCTTTACAATTGAGGGTGTGTCTATGCATGTGTACACTTTGAGATTGTGTTTTGTGACTGTCAGGGTGTGTTTGGTTGAGACTGTGATTATGTCAGTGTGTTGGGGGTGTGTTTGTGTATGCATCTGTGAGACAGTACGCAGTGTGTGAATGTGTGTGTGTGACAGTATATATGCACTCTGTGTGGGTGTGTTTCTGTACGACTGGCCCCTGTCTGACCTGTGTGTGTTTCTGTACGACTGGCCCCTGTCTGACCTGTGCGTGTTTCTGTACAACTGGCCCCTGTCTGATCTGTGTGTGTTTCTGTACGACTGGCCCCTGTCTGATCTGTGTGTCTTTATTCTTCATCAATTATTCATGGGACAGACATTTTATGGTCTAATTCCCTGAACATCCAAAGATAATCAACAAAATATTCAAACTTTTTTTTTAGCCTACAGTTCCCCAGTTCACAGAGAAGAAAAAGTAAAGCATGACAAAGCAGAATTACAGACAGATGGATAGATAGATAGATAGATAGGTATCTTCATCTGTGTGATTCCTCTTCTCTCAATGGCGCTGCAATATAATTACAGAGCGATAGAGAGCTAGAGTCTCAGTTGGCTTCTGTCTGTCAGTGTGAGGTCCTTCTTGTGAGTCCATCTCCCGTCTGTCTGTGTGTCTGTCTTGTACTGTAAGTCTTCAGTGTCGCAGCAGAGGCTTCCTGCATCAGTGGCCTGTAAAGGGAGGGAGGTGGCTGAGGTAACATTAGCCATGGCCATCTGACAGAGGCATAGATCATCAGAGAGAGAAAGGAGGGAGAGAGGGGGAGGGAAGGAGAGGAGGGGAAGGGTGGAGAGAGAGGGAGGAAGGAAGAGAGAGAAAGAGGGAGAGGGAGGGGAGGGAGGGAGGGAGAGAGAAAAAGGAAGAGGGAGGGAAAGATCGAGGGGAGGGAGGGAGAGGTAGGGAGAGAGAGAAAGAGGGGGGGAGGGAGGGAGGGAGGAGGGAGGGAGGCGAAAAGATGCACGTGGAGAGGGAGGAAGAGAGAGAAAGAGGTAGAAGGGGAGGGAGGGGGAGAGAGAAAGAGGAAGAGAGTGACGTCCATAGAGAGAAGGGGGGGACACACGGTAAAAGGTAAAAGGACTAAAACTCCTCTCTCTTTCACACTTGACAGATGACGTCAACGAAAACCAAATCAATATAAAGACAACCTGCCAGTGACAAGTCTGATTCCTCTCTTACAGTCCCCTACTCTCTCCTCCCTCACTATGACCTGGTACTGCTACAATACCCTTAGGGACACTGTCATACACACTGGTGTCACTACCGGCCCTGACCACAAGAGGCCCTGTGGGCCCTCTGCTCTCTAAATCAATGTGGGTGCATCTCAACAGCACAACAGATCCTCCTCTCCGTCATCTGTACTGATTTGAGAAAACAGCGTAGTCGATTCCTACAGAACATTGACTTTCCACCTTTCAAGTTGTTTAATATCAGTACAGATGGACAGGAGTTGAGGACAGGAGTTGAGGACAGGAGTTGAGGACTTGCCTACATTTTTTAAATTAGTAAGCCGTTTTAGACTGTTGGGATGCATCTTCTGTGTGATTGAGGAAAGGAGAAGAGGCAGAGGAGTACATTACCATGATAGTTGTCACAACGACTGTCCTGTTCTCAATGTTTGTGCTGTCATTGGACAACAGCACCTCATTCTGGACCAGAACCAGTTTGTCAATGTCGTTCCAGTARCCAATCTGAGAGAGGAAAGGGAGAGGTGAAAACCAGACAAAACTGCATTTTCATAAAACCCAAATMATTTCTCCGACATGCCTGTTTGTCTWTTCCTACCCGTTGTGGTCCATTGCTCTTCAGTTCAAACACGTCCATGGTGTAGTTGACTCTGCGGCCATAGTGGTCAAACTGGATGTTACCTGTCAGACCCTGGATACGCACCTGGAGACATAACAACAGAGAACACAGGTCAGGATAGAGAACAATAAGGAACACAAAGGACCAAAGAATACCTGTTTGAGTGTGCGTTCCATGTCTATGCCCTGGTTCCAGGGAGCTGCTGGGTTGGCCAGACAGTCTCCAGCATTTCCTCTACGGGAGATGTCTATCTTCTGACGACGCAGGTTCCTGAAGGCCTCGGCCATCACCAACACCCCATCATACGTCAGAGACGAGGTGTACTGGGGGGAGAGGAGAGGGAAGAGGAGGAGGAGGGAGAAAGAGCATATTAGATGATTTTACATCAACAGCGTAGAGCYTATAACAGACATGATGATGCCTGTTTTGGGAATCAGGAAATGCCAGTTTCATGCTGTGGGTTCCTCTCTTGACAAAACACTGGATTAGTAATGTACAAAATAAGTCCCATCTATGTGAATGAATGGATCCCCATGAGACCCATCTGCGGCAGTAAGATTATGATTTGAGAGATGAGGAGGTCTTCAGAGTAGGCTTATCTGACTGACACTCTGTAACAGGTAATACACATAGCACTATGAAGTATTCACACACACGCAGGGAGACCTCACAACACACACACACACCACCACACACACACACACACACACACACACACACACACACACACACACACAACACACACACACACACACACACCACACACACACACACACACACACACACACATTGCTACAGAGGCGTCACAGCCACAAGCAGGAAATTCACATCACGATAGAGACCGAAACTGAGAGAGAAAGAAGAGAGGAGAAGGAAGGATCTGAGGATGATAAACTCAGGACGCACTTCACATCAGGTCAGGTCACTCTGACATGTCTTCCTTTCTTCGCCACTCTGTGTTGTGGTTAATTACCATGCCGGTTTGATGATCTTCCCTCTGCATATTTTCTCAAGCTTTCTTGAAAACCACATGCTGTTCTATCTGACCCTGGAAGTTTTTAAACTGCTTATCTAGCGAACCCCTCCGACAACATTCCGCCTGTAAAGGCAGAAGCGCGAAATTCAAAAAATAATTTTAAATATGTAAACTTCATACCATTCACAGGCAATACACCAAATTAAAAGCCTGTAACCTCTTGTTAATCTACCCATCGTGTCCGATTTGAAAAAAGGCTTTCCACGAAAGCACACAATATGATTTTGTTATCAGAGCCGAGTCACAAAAACATATACAGCCATTCCAGCCAAGAAAGAATCACAAAAAGCAGAAATAGAGATATAATTAATCACTACTTGATGTTTTCATCAGCATGCACTCAGAGCGACTTCATGTTACACATACATTTATTTTTGCATAAATTCATATTCATATCCCAAAATCTCAGGGACTTGCGCGTATGTCAGTAATGTTGTGCCTCGAAAACATCTGGCGAATTTCAGAGAGCCACATCAATTTACAGAATACTCATCGAGGTAAACTTTGATGAAAGATACAGTGTATCACAGAATAAATAGAGACTTCTCCTTAATGCAACCGCTGTGTCAGATCAAAAAGCTTACGGAAAAAGCACACCTTGTTCATAATCTGAGAACGTCCTCGAGAACAAAACAACCAACAGTACCCGCCATGTTGTGGGTCAACAGAAGTCAGAAATCGCATTATAAATATTTCACTTAACTTTGATGATCTGGCATCCAGAACATCCCCAGGAAATCCCAGTTCCACAATAAATGTTGATATGTTCGAATAAAGTCCATCATTATGTCCAAATACCTCCTTTTTGTTTGCGTGTTCAGTTCACAATCCAAATTCACGAGGCCGCAATCCAGGAAAATTCAGACGAAAAGTCCAAAAAAGTTATATAACAGTTCGTAGAAACATGTCAAACGGATGTGTAGAATCAATCTTTAGGATTTTTTTAAACATACATCTTCAATAATGTGCAACCGGATAATTCCTTGTCTTTAGAAAGCAATGGACGCATGTCGCTCTTACGGCCATGCGCATGACCAGCTCATGGCCTTCTGCCAGACACCTATTGAAACAGCTCTCATTCCCCCTTCCTGCACAGTAGAAGCCTCAAACAAGRTTCTAAAGACTGTTGACATCTAGTGGAAGCCTTAGGAAGTGCAATATGACCCAATAGACACTGTATATTAGAAAGGCAATGAGTTGAAAAACTACAACCTCAGATTTCCCACTTCCTGGTTGGATTTTTCTCAGGTTTTTGCCTGCCATATGAGTTCTGTTATACTCAGAAACATCATTCAAACAGTTTTAGAAACTTCAGAGTGTTTTCTATCCAAATCTASTAATTATATGCATATATTYGCTTCTGGGCCTGAGTAAAATGCTGCCCCCTATCCCAAACAGGTTTTAATGCTCTTTGACAGGTATTAATAAAACACAACCTGTCCTTAGTTCTAACATTCTAATTGATTGTGATTGATGATGATACATAAAGCTGCCCATTTAATTGTACAGAAAGGGCCTTGCCATTCACTAATGCAGTACGCATCTGTATCCCGCTGACCGAACAGTGACATGTTTGTTTTTTTGGCCTTGAAAGGTGTCTCCAACAATGGGTTGATGTCAGCATATGACATTTGGTTTCATAGCATATTCCAGAAACAGAATGCTGAGAATGACAAACTCAAAATCTCACTACCCTTACACCAGTGGAGGCTCCCCAGAGGATGAAGGGGAGGACCATTCTCTCCAGTGAATTTCATAAAATGTTTAATTGCAAGACATTTAAAATGTTATAATGTTTAGATAAAACTATAATAAATATAATCACATGTCACCAAATAACTGATTAAAACACACTATTTTGCAAAGAAGGTCTACAGTAGCCTCAACAGCAGTCTGTAGGGTAGCACCATCCTCCTCTGSATACATTGACTTCAATACAAAACCTTGGAGGCTCATGGGCCTCACCCCCTTTCATAGACTTACACAGTAATTATGACAACTTCTGGAAGACGTCCTCCAGCCCAGTAGCGTAGCCTTGGCCTACCTAGTTTGATCTCAGGCCTACCCCAAAAATGCCCCAGAAATGATATATGAATTGTGTTATATTTTATACATTTTTTAAAAGAACCGCATGTGAGAAGTATTTTCTATGGGTCCTTTTATTATAATTTAACAAAGAAATTGTCCGCGACAATCAAGTTGGCTTCCGACTATTTGTTACATTTAAAAAAAAATCATACAGTGGTTTACCTCAACAACCTGGCAATGTCACGTGGCTAAACTTTGTAGTGCATAGGCTAGCAAACTCTACCACACTAGTTTACTGTAACTGACTCACCAGCCAAGGTAATTTAGTAGTTCTAGCAATGGCAAACCAAAWGTTGATCGCTAGGTTTTTCAAAAAAAGACGTCTGAGGCAAAGGAGTGGGTTCCAGAAAATAATTTGGATCAATCTACCGATAGCTTCCAGAATGAGACATTAACAGGTGGGGCCAGGATAGAAACAATCGCAATCGCCATCACAACAGCCAATGCCACATTGAGCCAGGCA
This sequence comes from Salvelinus sp. IW2-2015, assembly GCF_002910315.2. Lineage (NCBI taxonomy): Eukaryota > Metazoa > Chordata > Actinopteri > Salmoniformes > Salmonidae > Salvelinus > Salvelinus sp. IW2-2015. Next base: position 21,479 of record NW_019944484.1, on the reverse strand, counting down.
CGCTTGCCAACCCCACCGTCTCCTCTCGTTCTTGATGCTGCGGGCGGGGGTGAACCTTCAGTAGGTCCACCGACAGATGTGTCTGCCGTTGATGAACCAGCCTGTCAACCAAAGCTAGCAAAGTTCCCTTCAAGTATAATAAATGGCAAATCMCGCTGCTTCTTCTCAAGGTGGTATGACCAGTTCGTGTGGATTGAGTATAGTAAAGCAAAATATGCAATTATTGTACATTTTGTAGGCACTTTCCTGGGGTAAATGTCAAATTCAGATTTATACGAGATGGATTTAAAAACTGGAAACTCGCAACAAATGCTTGCTACAAACACGAGAATAGCAAATTACATTCTAATGTCCTTGCAAAATGTGAATCCTACAAGGCGACCCATGGGCCTAGACGTCGTGGGACTGTGTTGAACCAAATACATGGTGATGCAAACATGGATTTTATAGAAAGAAACCGTGCACATGTTGAAGTAGTCATAGATATTGTTCTAATGTGTGCAAAGCAGGATATTTCACTCAGAGGGCATAGAGAAACCCAAGAGGCAGTCAGCAAAGGTAACTTTTTCGAAATCTTCAATTTCGTGTCAAAGTATGACTCAGAAATAGAAAACAGGCTTAATGAGCTACCTCACAATGCCACGCTTATGAGCCCCGAAATTCAGAACGAATTGCAGCATCATTGTTACTGTGGAGGATAAAAGATGAAGTTCATTCTGCGCTTCCAAGTATTTTGCCACACTGGCAGATGATTATAAAGATCAACCTAAACTAGAACTTCTTGCTGTGTGCATCCGATACATTCATGCTGAAATGATTAAAGAAAGAGCTGTTGGGTTTATGGAAACCGCTGATTAGTCTGCACAAGGAATTTGTGTTGCAACCCCTRGAGTTGGATCCCACTCTTCGTGTGGRTTTTTGTTTAGATGGCGCTTCAGTCATGTCAGGGAACAGAGGAGGGATACATGTCCTACTAAAGCAAACATTTCGGGACATGTCAGTACTTTCTTTGACACAGTAAAYCAGCTGCACACATTTATGAGTGGATCCCCACAGACATGCTCGATTCATGAAGTACAGAAAGAGTTGCATCCCAATAGACCATGTATCGAGCTAGAAAGATCCACGGATGTACGGTGGAGTTCGAAATCAGGGTCTGTGAGTAAAGTGCTGTTACTGCTAGATGTCMTTTTAGAGGTTCTTGCAGAGTTTTCAGAGGCTTGTGGACAAACCAAATTAGAAGCCGATGCCCTCTTACAACAAATCCAGAACAATACGTTTTTATTCCTGTTAGTCACATTTAGTAAATTGTTTGACACTAGTGATTTTGCTACGAAGGGATTACWAAGCACTACATTATCTGTGATGGACGGTATTGGTTTAATTGAAATCGTCAAAAGCAGCTTTTCTACGTAGGTAGAAAAGATAACTCAGGGAGAGACTGATAAAGTTCTCAAGCTAGCTGAAGAGATGATGATTAATCATGATATTAGTAATTGGGATGTGAGGGCATCACGGCAGCGAAAACTGCCTGTAAAAAACTTCACTGGAAAACATCCAGCATCATGAGTGACAGTGTCACGTTCCTGACCTGTTTTCCTTGTTTTTGTATGTGTTTAGTTGGTCAGGTGTCGGTGAGTTGGGGGTTGTGGCATTCTATGTTATGTTGTTTTCTATGTTAGGTTAAATGTGTTGCCTATTATGTTCTCAATTTAGGGGCAGTGTGTTTTTTGACGTTTTCTCTGTTGAGCACAATATTTTAAGGTGTGAACTGTTCTCAATGTTTGGTTGATGGTGATTTGTTCCTTGTGTCTGTGTCCTGTCGCACAAAACATTAGTGGAACTAGTTTACTATCCGTTTATATCAATAGTCATCGTATTGGTCTAGTCTGTTTCCTACGTTCGTACGCACAACCAAGGCGGTTCTCTCCTCGTGTTTTATGTAGATTTCAAAATGTTCAGTGTCTTGTTTACTGGATACGTCTTTCGTTGTTTTGTATTTCCAATTGTGTTTTGTCGTGTTACCAGTCTTTGCTTTAATAAATAATGATTCCATTATACGTCTGACCATACAATAACCGCTCTGCGTTCTCTCGGGCCAATACCTAGACTCCTATCTGTTCCAGCCTACCGCAGAGGAGATGAGACCCCGTTTACATAATAGGGACAGTGACCTGGAAGGCAGAGAGCTTTCGGGAAGCACACTCTTACTGACAGACAGAAAATTTACTGCAGTTGAACTGCAAATTTCAGAGACGATCCACAATAAAACGGAGACTCATCGCTAGAGTCGGCAGCCCACCTTTTCCGAAAGAATTTAACTAAACTCCCGCGGCTTACAAGAGCAGCTGAAGAACCACAAATATGATGCGATCTATTATGCATGTCATTTGAGGCTGCTGATTACACATACTCCAAAATGATTAGTAGGTTTTATTCAGCCCAGTTGTGAGTTGCAAAAGTTAACATGGGGAAAGAGTGACGTATCCTCACATAAATGAGTGTATCCTTGACAGCTGCAATTGGTGAATTATTTTTCCCTAAGTATGAAACTTGTCTGTGTAGGATCAATTGGTCAGCAGTCTTTCCCATATTGAATCAGTGGCAGCCTGGTGAGAGAGACTTGTGTTCTCAACAACACTAGGCTATAAAAAAAACGTCTTCGCACATCAAATGAAAGCCGCATGGCTGAACACACTATCCAGTTTGCTGTTTAGAGGCGTGAACTGAACAAGAATTCATAGTGGGTATTTATGATAACTCACGCGCGAATATTCAAGCTTCAAAGCCTTGCACAAGTCTGCGCCTTTTTGATGTAGGTCACGCGCCTTATAGGTACTGTCCTAATAAAGGTTAAGGTACCAACGTTTCTCATAGCTACTACCACTCGGTCCGTGGTAATGAGAATTCATAACATCTATATCATAGGATTTGTGTTGGCCATTGGAGATTAACAGTTGCTGTCTGACACATCGAGTTTTTTGTTTTGTTGGCAATTTGGCAACTGGTCTAGAGTGTAATGTCTTATTTTAATATGCTGGGAGAATAATAGGATTTATTAGTAATATATAACTGAAGAGTTTGCTAGCCAGTACTTATGCACTAGTATAAGAACATTATTGTATTGAACGAACAAGTAGCTATATGAGTACACGTCGCAAAATAGAGCTTATTAAGATGAAACATATCCTACAATTTATCTAAGCCTATGCCCGCACCCCAAATAAGAGTCCGTTGATCCTAAGCGCCCTGGAGCCTGTTCAGCCTTATCAGTGGAGCTCTTGTAGCATGAAAGCTGCACGATCGTTATTGCCACACGCCAATCCAAAGGCAGCCAGGAATTGAATCTAGTCTGAAAGCAGCCAGAAGCTACCTGCTAGCTAGCCACTGCATGGAGTGTTTAAAATGTGGTGAGTAGCTTGACTCAAAGAGAGAGAAAGACAACAGTTTGAACAAGTTTTGAACAAATTAATTTCTTCCAAACTGAACGAAGCGAGAGAGAATAGAAGAGAGAGAGAGAAGCGATATGGTGTACTCACTTTCCTTCTCACTTTCAGTCTTATAGATACTTAGCTAGCAAATGCAGCTAGCTAGTTTACGCGTCCCATCTGAAACACCCTGCTCAGAGCGAGCTATGTTCGCTAGCTGGTCTATGATTTTCAACACAACACTGGAACTCTTCCATGTCAAGGTAAAGCTTTTGGTTTTACTAATGGTATTTACATTTGGACTATGATTAACCCTATATTAGCTAGACATAGCAGGCAAGCGTGGCAAGCGCGGTCTACTCACTGTAGCTGTCCATAAGTGGGTCTACTGGTCTGTCATCCATCAAATGTGTCTCCTCTACTGTGTGCACCTACTTACTGTACGTTGTAAACTTTCATTCATAAGCTAGGTTGCAGCAACCTCTTGATGGGTATACGGGGAAATTGAGTATCAATGTAGTAGCCTTAACCTAATATACCGCTGTTTACATGCTGGAACTGGCGATGAAGGGCAATATAAGGAATACATAGAGTCATTTCCCAGTTATGCTGTTACACAGAAAACAGGCCATCGCTTCCTCCGCTACTTTTAAACGGAACGACATCTAGGTCCATAACTAACCATGGCAGGGCTAGTCATTCTACTGGCACAGGGCCTAGTCATCCATGGGCGGAGCATAGTCCACATCCAATAAACTGGGCAAGGGCTAGTCTCCTAATGGCAGGGCTAGTCACAACCTATATGGCAGGGCTAGTCCAACACTTACTCAACTGGCAGAAGTAAGGGCAGTCATCCAGTGAGCTATTGTGCACGGGCCTTAGTCTCGCTAGGGATGTGGGCTGGGGCTTAAGTCATCTTTGCCGGCAAGGGCTTAGTCCTCTAGATAAGAGAGACAGGCTCAAAGGTCATGCCTAGGGCACGCGGCTAGTCATCCAGGGATTGGGCTATTCATACCTAGGTGCACACAGCGTGCTTGGAATGGAATACTTAAATGCTGAGATTGAACCACTAGGAGATATGGAGATGACGAGAGAGAGATTAAAGCAGGTGGTAAACTTAATGTAAACTTGAAAGTGAAAATCTAAATAGCATATTTTACGATATAGCTTCCCTATCAAAACAGAAAATGTCAAGCAGACAATGTAAGAAAATTAACAACAATGACAAATGGTTTGATGAAGAACACAAAAACCTAAGAAAGAAATTGAGAAACCTACCCAACCAAAAACATAGAGACTCAGAAAACCTGAGCCTCCGCCTTCACTATGGTGAATCTGTAACAATGTGCGCTGAGAGTCGGGAAGCAAGTTAAGGGAGTGAATATTTAATAAATAAAAAGAACATAATACAAAACAAGAAACACAAACAGCACACAGACATGAAAAAGAAACAATGACGCCTGGGGAAGGAACCAAAGGGAGTGACATAAATAGGGCAGGTAATCAAGGAGGTGATGGAGTCCAGGTGAGTGTCAATAAGCGCTGGTGTGCGTGATGATGGTGACTGGTGTAATAATTAGCAGTCTGGTGACCTAGAGGCCAGAGAGGGAGTATACGTGACAGACTGACTAAAACAATACAGAAATACACTATGGAAAGCACGTCAGAAATCAGCTATTCAAAACGGAGATGAAGAACAWACAGCTAAAACATATACATGATCAAATACAAATATTAGACAACTATTAAAGACTACCAGAACCCACTGGATTCTCCAATTACATTGAATGAACTACAGGACAAAATACAAACCCTCCAACCCAAAAAAGCCTGTGGTGTTGATGGTATCCAGATCACACATTCCAATTGGCTATACTTAGACTCTTTAACATCATCCTCAGCTCTGGCATCTTCCCCAAAACTTCACCCCAATAACTCCTGTGGGATACAGCATGCATCAACAGCAACCTTGGGGAAATCGTCTACATTATCATTAACAGCAGACTCATATAATTCCTCAGTAAAAACAATGTACTGAGCAAATGTCAAATTGGCTTTTTACCAAATTACCATATGACAAAGCACATATTCACCCGGCACACCCTAATTGACAWACAAACAAACAAAAAAAGGCAAAGTCTTCTCATGGTTTGATGATTTCCAAAAAGCGTTTGACYCAATTTGGCATGACGGTCTGCTTTTCAAATTGATGAAAGCGGTGTTGGGAGAAAAACAAACAACAATATAAAATCCAGATACACAAACAACAAGTGTGCAGTTAAAATTGGCTAAGAAATACACACATTTATTTCCACAGGCCGTGKGGTGAGACAGGGATGCAGTTTGAGCCCACCCTCTTCAACATATACAGTGCATTCAGAAAGTATT